>NW_018228161.1:0-58160 GCF_001263595.1 Phalaenopsis equestris
AACAAATTGTTACTTATTATCAACATAGATTAACACATAGATGTTGATGTTTTCTTGATGATATAAAAGAAAAGATGGAACTGCTTTGCTAATAGTGAATCAACTTTCCAGAAAGAATGTGGACAGTGTGAGGAACCATTGTCAAGGTTTTTTTTAGGCCATATAGTACCTTTTTAAGGAGACACATGTTTTGGAAATTGATGATTAGTAAATCCAAATTGTTGGTGTGTATAAATTATGTCAGTTATGGAGCCACAAAAAAATGCATTTGATACCTCAAACTGAAGTACTTGCTCATGGAAATGTAGAACCATAATGAGTGAAATCTAAATGGCTGTTATCTTAGCAACCAAGCTAAAGGTTTCATTATAGGTGATACCAAATTCTTGTTTACATCCTTAGGTTGCAAGTCTTGCCTTATATCTTGCTATTATACAATATGAATTGTCTTTAGTTTTATATGCCCATCTAAAGCCAAAAATATGTCAATTTAAAGGAGAATTAACAACTATCAAAGTTTCATGTTTTTAAGAGCATGGAATTCTTCAACCATAGCTTGTCTCCATTGAGCAAATTTGGTTGCTTGAGTAAAATCACATGCCAAAAATTACATGTTTTTATCTATATATTTCATGCTTATTTTTAATGATATTGCACTTTAATGAAAGGTATTTTCTATGTTTTTTATTTCAGGTGCAAGAATTAGAGCTTAAGAGAAATAGGAAGAAAAATGGAGCAAAAATGGGTCAATTGAAGCCAAAGGCACAAAAGGTAACCTGGTGCCTAGGTGTCAGGATCTAGCACCTAGGTACAAAATGTTCTAGAAAGCCAGCGCCTAGGCTTGATGGTTGGGCACCTGGGTAAGATGGTTGGGCACCTAGGTGCCAGAATAGGTTTGTTCAATATGCATTGAATTTGAATGAATGTCGAAAAGGTTCCCTAAGTGACCCTTAGTTATTTTCAGAGCTTTATATATATAAGACTTTTCTACACATTTAAAAATAGGAGAGAAGAAATTTTTTTTTTTTTCATTAGTAGTTTAGACCACTATAGGGGTAGGCGACTACTATAGTGGGAGTGTGGTGATGTTAGAGTAGTGTGAGTCTTGTGGAGTCAAGTTCTATCAGAAAATTTCAGAGGATTGCTTGAGGAGAAGTTTCGGATAGGTATATGTACCTTTGTTTGAGATTTGTCTTGTAAACTTAGTTTTTATAGATATGATGTTTAGTTTTGTTATCCTCGTAATTTCTAAGTAGTTTTCTTTTCTTTCTCCTTGGAAAAGGTAATGATGTGTGGGATTAAAATTTCTTACAGATTTCTTTTATTCAAACAATTTGTGGTGGTATTTTTACCAATTCTTCATTTACTTTACAAACAGGCCATTTGTGATGTTGAAACTTGTTGCAAAACAAAATGCCCCTGGAGGGCTATGATTTCACCAACTAGTAAGTATTACACTAAATCTTGAAGGAAGGGGATGCCAAAACCAGGGGGAGTGCAAGTAGATAGGAAGATAAGTTTTGATGGGCAAAGAACTGGTTTTTCTAGGGTGACAGGCTAGATCCTTTACCAATTTGATCTATTGTTGGAACTAAGGCTCCTTGGAAGGTCCTATAGAGAGGGGACAGTGGGTGATCTAGAAGTGAGAGGCTAGAATCTACTCAGCGCTACCAGACAAGCTGGAACTAACTTTAAATTAGTCGATGTTATTTATGCTTAGAAGGGGTAAGGGATATGTATGCTCCTATTTATCAAAATACCTTATTTTCATCTTTAATGATTTAATTTCTGCACTGATTTACACTCTCTTTGCAAGGTGAAAAACTTTTTATTAAAATCGTACTTCTTTACACATTTTTAATTTAGAGACTTTGCATTTACTTTTAGTAGAAGTAGCCACTTTAGTTACACCATTTTACAAACAGTTCGATATTATTCTCCTACAAATTTAGTTTACAGTTTAAGTATAAATATTTCTAAGTTAGCATAGTAAAATCCTTACTTCTCTATGGATACTGGGGTTCTTAAGGAAAACTTTATATTACTTGAAACGATACGTATACTTGCATAGTACCCCTTGTGTGAAGTGATTTTATCAACTTTACATAATATTTAATTTTGCACACTAGCCGCTTAATATAAATTAGGTCAATATTTTGGCCATTTTTTTTACTTAAATAATTACGTAATTGCGGACCGGGTCAAGTTTTTGGCATCATTGCCGTGGAAAATAAATAAATTTTTGACTTAGAAATTTTATTTTTATTTAGCTGTAGATTTTTTTTTTGGGAGAACTGTATTTTATTTTCTTTTATCAGTATTTTTTTTTTATTTCCTAAAAATATAAAAACATAAAAAGTCAAAAAATCAAAAATTCTAAAAAAATGAAAAAATATTTTCTTAGTGTTTTGTTTTATTTTTAATTTCTAAATTTTTAATTGTGCATGCTTAGTTTGGGATCTAAAGGTTTAGTGCCCTATGATTCTAAGTTAGAGCGCTCTATTAGAAAAATTCAAAAGAAAAGAACTCCATAATTTTCAAAAAATGGCAAACATATCACAAAATCACTTAATTAACCAAAATGTTGAAAATGAACATCATGATTTACAAAGACCTTTAAGGGATTAGGCACTCATTAGGTAAACTCTACAGCATATGAAATTCACTCAAGTATACAAACCCCTGTTGTAGTGGCTAACTCATTTGAACTTAAGCATATTATTATACAAATGGTACAAAATAATCAGTTTTGAGGGAACACCATATGAGGATCCAAACTTATATCATGCAATATTTCTAGAATTGTGTACAACATTTAAATATGATGGTGTACCAAGTGATGTTGTTAGACTTAAAACTTTTACCTTTTTTTCTTAAAGGATAAATCTAAGATGTGGTTAACTTTTTACCTTTTTTCTTAAAGGAAAAATCTAAGATGTGGTTAAATTCATTAGCACCCGAATCTATTAGAACTTTCTTTAGCACCCGAATCTATTAGAACATGGGAGAGTTAACACAAAAATTCTTTGCTAACTATTTTTCACCTTCAAAAAATGTTAAGCTTAGAAATGATAGTACCTCTTTTACTCAATATGAAGGTGAGTCAATATACAAAGCATTGGAACGATTTAAGGAACTCAGTAGAAAGTGTACACATCATGTCTTGCCAGACTGGTTAATTTTTCAAACATTTTACAATGGGTTTGTAGGTCCCCGTAGATCTATTATTGATGTTGTTGCTAAAGGATCATTAATTTCAAAACTATTTGATGAAGATGATGCATTAATTGAAATTAGCGAGTGTTCATAATAATTTTCAATGGCCCTCTGAAAGGGTATATTCTAAGAAAGTAGCGAGTGTTCATAATAATAATGAAATTTATATACTAGCATCTCAAGTTGCTACAACATCTAGGAAGTTAGATCAATTTGGAATAAACTTTTCTCAAATGCCTCATGTGGTAAAAGAAAATTCACTAGGCCAGATGATTGATTCTCCACCATCATTAGAGACTTTAAATACAATTAACAATCGATCCAATAATTCATATTCTAACTATTACAACCCAGGTTGAAAAAACCTCCCTAACTTTAGTTGGAATAATAATTCTGGTGGTGGAAACCAACAATGAGGGAACAATCAAGCAAATTCATTGGTAGTAGTAAGTATAGATATTATCCTCTAGAATTTACAAGTAACCAACAACATAAGGAAAAGAAGTTGTCTAGCTAAAAAGTGTTATTACAAATGGGGAATCAATTACAAAGTCAAAGTGTTGTCATAAGAAATATTGAGAATTAATTGGGATAAATTGCTAATGCACTTAGCAATAGCCCTCAGGGAATGCTTCCTAGTAACATTGAAATAAATCATTAAGAAAATAACAAGGAGTAAGAACAAGTTAAAGCTGCCCAACATATGAGTGGAAGGGAAATAAATGTTGGAATTCAAAAGGAGATTGAAGTTGAGAAGGAGGAAAAAGAAACTAAAACACATGAAGAAATTGTTCCGAAGGACGTAGAAAAGCCTGTCTCTCCAACTAAGATCAATAAATAAAGACCACCATCACCATTTCCTCAAAGACTTAGACAGCAGAAGTTGAATCAGTAAATTCTAACATTTTTCAAGATAATTAAAAATCTTACAATTAACATTCCATTTGCTGAAGCATTGGAACAGATGCCAAGTTATGCTAAATTTATGAAAGAAATTTTAAACGAAAAGAGAAAGTTTGAAGATTATGAGACTCTTGCAAAAGTGAAGAATGCAGTGCAATAATTCATAAAAAGCTGCCTCAAAAACTCATTGATCCTGGTAGCTTCACTATACCTTATGCAATTGGAGATAGATTCTTTAGAGAAGCTTTATGTGATTTAGGAGCTAACATTAACCGCATGTCATTGTCTATATTTAGAATACTAGGGTTATGAAATATTTCTCCCACAACTGTAACCTTCAGTTGACTGATAGATTTATTACTTATCCTAAGGGGGTTATAGAAGTACTTGTAAAATTTGATAAATTTATCTTTCCTGAGGATTTTATTTTTCTAGATATGGAGGAAGATAAATAAATATGTATCATTTTGGGGAGAACTTTCCTAGCCACTGGACGAGCAACAATAGATGTGCAAAAAAGAGAGTTAACTATAAGAGTTAATGACCAGGAAGTTACTTTTAATGTTCTAAAATTGATGGAGTATCCAGCTATTAAAAAAGATAATAAATGTTACAGATAGGATACTATTGATTATTTAATTAATAGCCATTTCAGAGAGAGCTATGAAGTCAAAATACAACAACGAGAAATGGATGATGAAAATGAAATTAATTTGCAAGATAAATCAAATGAGATAAATACTGAGGATTTAAATTATGTTCAGGAAAGTTTTGAGATTTTGGACACTACTGAAAATAATAAACCTCTAGTTCCTTTAATAGAAAAACCTCTTGAACTTGAGATGAAAGTGCTCCCTACTCATTTGAAGTACGCTTGTCTAGAGAATTCATCTAAATTACCTATAATGATGTTCTTTGATTTAACTAAACATCAAGAAGAAAGATTAATGGACACATTAAAAAATCATAAGAAAGCCTTTGGATGGGCATTAGTTGAATTACCATCTCTTACGTCAATGAGAGGAGTAAGAAGTTTTCTAGGACATATTAGATTCTACGGGTGGTATATTAAATACTTTTCAAAATTGTTAATCTTATATGTCATCTTTTAGAAAAATGCACAAATTTCAATTTAAATGAGGAATGTTTAAATGATTTCAATTTATTAAAGGATAAATTAATCACTGCAGCTTTTATTGTTTCACCTGATTGGGAAAACCCATTTGAATTAATATGTGATATTAGTGATTATGTTATTGGGGAGTATTAGGGCAAGAACGTGTTAAGATTTTTAATACATAATATGCTTGTAAAACCTTCATGAAACTCAAATTAATTATACTACCACTAAAAAGGAATTATTGGTGATAGTATATACGTTTGATAAATTTAGACCTTATCTCATTAAGATGAAATGTATTGTGCATCTGATTCTTATGTTATTAAATATTTGATGCTTAAGAAGAATTTGAAACCAAGATTAATTAGATGGATTATTTTGATGCAAGAATTCAATTTTCAAGTAGTAGATATGAAGGGTGTCGATAATCAAATCACTAATCATTTATAAAGTCTTGAACAAGAAAATTATGTTGATAATGATATAGACATTAACGAAAATTTTTCTAATAAACAATTATACTTTGTTTGTGAGTGTATACTCTGTGGTATGTTGATATAGTTAACTACCTTGTTAGTGATATTTTACCCTACAGATTAGACAGCCTCCAAAAGAAAAAGTTCATATACGATGCAAGATTATACTTTTGGGATGACCATTATTTACATAAAAAATGTAAGAACTTAGTGATTAGAAAATGTTTTCCTTTCAAAGAAACCAAGGAAATCATTAAGAAATGTCATGAATCTAATTTTGGGGGACATTTTAGAGTGACATATTAAACTTCAATTCAACCATATGGCTTTCTATCAAGATTATCAGGTTAGTTTCTATCACGATAAAAAGTGGATCAGTGATAAAGTTGTTGAAGATTACCCTCGTGCTCCTTTCTACCACATGTACGATCACAACTTTCTATCAATCAGAAAGGTGGGGAATAATTGCACCAACAATTACTGATATTTGGAAAGGTTTTTTAGGATTAAGTGTTAAATTTTTGTGTGATTGCAATTAGTGTGTCGACTCTAGTCAAGGGTGTGTTCAGTACAAGGAGATGTTTAGTGTTTGTATTGTTATTGGTTCGTTATGTTGTATGGCTTTGATATGACCATTGTATTTAAACTTGTTACCTAGTAATGAAAATTTGTTAAGTTTGTGAAAGTTTTGGTATGTTTAAATGTTGTAATGAATGAAGTTTTGAAGTTATAATGGAGTAAATAAAAGTTGAAAGATGTAGGGAGGATAGTCAAATAATTGAACATGGTTAAATTAATGTTAATTTTTTATTTGAAGGCCTTAGGTTTTGATGTGCCACACTTAAAAACCAAACTTTCCAAAAATTTGGGTCTGGCGCCTAAACGCCAGCCATATCCATAACAATGCGCCTAGGCGCCACACCAATTAAACCGGTCAAATGGAACTATAATTGCAATTTAACCCGACCCAACTCCATTTTTCATCTTCTACCTTCTTCTTCCTGTAGTTCGTGTAAAAGAATCTATGGCTCCCTAGATTCTTCAACTTTTAGCGGCCAAAAACACTGGATTTCATCTTCTGTAGGTTAAAGCTTCATTTTGGCATAGAAATTTCTTAGTTTCACAATGGATTTCTTTCAGATTGATTGGAGGATGAAAATTGAAAAATTTTGGAATTTGTTGTAAAAAATCCATGGATGAAAGCTTCATTTGTTTAAAAAATAATTTTAGGAGCCTTTAAAACTTATATAGATGATTTATATGGATTTTTTTTAGATTTAATGAATGAAAAAATAATTTTAGGAGCCTTTAAAACTTATATATATGATTTATATGGATTTTTTTTAGATTTAATGAATGGCTCCTAAAACTAAGAGAGGAAAGGGGAAGGAAACTTTTGATACCTCCAAATTCACAAATCGTAAAGCTCAGGGTAGATACAATGACTTGCTACTGTCATGAAAATTCATTGTGGAGTGGAGTTTTTCAAGTCCTAGTTGAGTGGTACAACACCTGATTGCTGCTCGCTAGTGGGAAGTATTATGTTACTTTACTACTGTAGCAGTTATTTCTGTAGTGAGGGAATTTTATACAAATTTACTTGAAGCTCCCGAGGATGAGGTATTTGTTAGAGGACGGGGAGTTGAGTTCACCCCCGAGAGGATAAATGTGTTATATTGTTTATCACCTTTTCTGGATTGCTTTTATTCAGAGTTTGAGTCTAGTGAGACTGAGCCTGATGAAATTATTGCATACCTTACTGATGGGCGTGGAGTCTGGAAGATCAGGAATGAACATAAGGCGAACATTTCTTATTCCTCTCTTAATGCCCCATCAAAGGCATGAAAATACTTTATTTATGCTAGATTAATTCCCTCCAACCACATGAGCAAGGTGACTCGTGAGAGAGATACTTTGAACTATTGCATTCAGAAGATGAAACTCATTGATATTGGCTCTCTTATATAAAAGTGTATTTACAACTTTGCTAGATCTTTTTTTTCAGCAGTTTTGGGTTTTCCTTCTCTTATTTTTACTATTTGCAAAGACTCTGGAGTAAAGTATGAGATTTGGGAGGAGCAATTAAAGCCACTATAACCTATTGGAAGGGCAAATGTAGATATTTATGGAAGATATAAAGGTACAACTTCTAATATTCCATCTACTTCTACTTGTAGACATTCTGCCTCTAGTACTTTTGTTCCACCTCCTACTTTTTGGGATGTGATGAGTGAGATATATTTAAAACACCAGTTCGAGTTGTTCTTAGTTCATTGTCGAATGCAAGATATGGAAGACAGATATGACCATTTAGAATAATGCATACAGAGGAAGAAAGACTATGATGCGACAGATGATAAATCATTAGTGAAATTTTTGAAGGGTGATCGTCCAGTTGAGTTTTCTATTTGCCCTCAATTTTCCCTATATGAACACCGTAAGTCGATGGATGAGGTCATTCCTGATGATGATGTTAACGATGAAGAGGATGACTAGATAGAGCTTAGTTTTCTGTTAAAGATATTTCATGTAGACTTTCTCTATTTACACACTTCTTGTATGTCTTTATATCAGATTGATGTAGTTGCACTTTTCGTTTTTATGCTTTAATGTTACTGCTGTTCTACTTTGCTTTATATTGCCTAAGTTAGAATAATCTTATACGTTGCACTTTCTACGTTATACCTTTTGATTTTTAGATGCACTACTACTCAGCACCTTTTACTACTTGTACCTGTATTGCTTACATTTTTAGTACCCTGTTAAAACTGATAAAATCTTCTCTCTTCATACTTGTTTTATACTAATTTTTTACACTTTTTAAAAATTCAAGATTTGGGGGAGAGAGAAAAACTTTTAAAAATTAAATTTTATTTATCCTCAATAAACTATATTAATTTTTTACACTTTTTAAAAATTCAAGTTTGGGGGAGAGAGAAAAACTTTTTAAAATTAAATTTTATTTATCCTCAATAAACTATATTTTTTAAAAATTATTTTAAGATAATCTGTGGTATGTAGAGTTAACTTAAATAATTATATTTTTTATTTTATAAAGTTTATAGTAAACTTAGGTCAAAGTTTTTAGTGATAAAGGGTAAATCTAAAGTTAAGATATTTAGTATAAAGGTAAAGGAAAATTTGTAACTATTCAGAGTAAATAAAAATATATTTTTGAAACATTAAGGATTTTAGAGCTACACTTTTAAAAAAATTTCAAGACTATGAAAAATTAGTTCTACACGAATACACATTTTTAAGAAAAGAAATATGAGAAGTTTTTAACTTTATAAAAATGATAGTGAAGTTCAAAATAGTTAAAAGACTATCAACATATAATAATCCTCACATGAAAAAAAAAAGAAGAAAGGATTAAAAATGATCCTAAAAACAAAAAGAAAAGCAAAATCAAAAGAAAAAGAAGAGCAAAAAAATGAAAAAAAAGGAGAAGCTTGAGGAGATGCTTAATTAAAAATTGACTTCACTTGATTTTTATTAAAAAAGGACTTATTTACACTTCTAAACTTATGAAAGTACTAGTCTATTTATTAGTAGAGTTCTCCTGTAATTCTTTTCTTTTAATTATTATAAAATTCCTTAGTGTGACAAATTACAGTTATTTTTAAAATGAATAGAAAATCAGAATTCCTAACTTGAATATTGGATACCCTTATATTTTAGCTTTAACTTGAGTCATTTAAAACTTTTCTAAAAGTTCACCATCACATTTATGGGACAAAAATATAAGAATCTTTAAGTGAAACCTACTGTCATAAGTTATTATATTTGCTTTGCATAGTACAAGGGTTATTTGAGGACAAGTAACGTTTAATTTTGGGAGAATTGACACGCCTAAAATGTTTTTCTCTATGTATCTCATGTGAATTTTTAATGATATTGTGCTTAAATAAAAGGTATTTTGTGTGTTTTAGATTTTAAGTGCAAGAAATGGAGTCTAAGAAAAAAAAAGGAGTAATAATGGAGCAAAAATAGGTTAATTGAAGCCAAAGACACAAAATGTGAACTGGAGCCTAAGCGCCAAGATCTAGTGTCAATGCACCAGGATGTTCTAGAAGGTCGGTGCCTAAGTGCGACGGTTGAGAGCCTAGGCGCCACAAACAGTTTGTCCAATATTCATTGAATTTGGACGAATTTTGAAAAAGTGTCAAGTGACCCTTGGTTATTTTCAGAGTTCTATATATAGAAGACATTTTTACACATTTAAAAAGAGGGGAGAAAAGAATAATTTTGTTTTTATTAGTAGTTTAGACCACTATAGGGGTTGGTGGCCACTATAGTGGAAGTGTGGTGATTATAGAGTCTTGTGTGAGTCTTGTGGAGTTACGTTCTGTCAGAAAACTTCAGAGAATTGTTTGGGGAGAAGTTTGAGATAAGTTTTTATACCCGTGTTTAAGATTTGTCTTGTAATATTGGTTTATATATATATATATATATATAATATGTGTGTGTGTGTGTGTGTGTGATGTTTTATTTTGTTCTCCCCATGATTTCTGAGTAGTTTTATTTTTTTTATTCTTGCAATAAGAAGTATTGATGTGTGGGATTATAATGTTTTAAAGATTTCTTTTATTCAAAAATTTGTGATGATATTTTCACAGGTTCTTCATTGACTTTACGAACTGGTCATTTGTTATATTAAAACTTGTTGCGAAACATAATGACCCGAGAGGGCTATGATTTCACCAACTAGTGAGTACCACACTAAACCTTGGCTGTAGGGGATGTCAAATCTAGGGGGAGTGCAAATAGATAAGGAGATAAGTTTTGATGGGCGTAGAACTGTTGTTTCTATGGTGATAGGCTAGATCCTTTACCAATTTGGTCTATTGTGGGAACTAAGGGTCACTGGTAGATCTTATAGAGGGGCACAATGGGTAATCTAGAAGAAAGAGCCTAGAATCTACTCTGCACTACCACACAAGCTGGAGCTAATTTTAGATTAACCAATATTCTTTATGCTTGGGAGAGGTAAACAATAGGTATGCTCCTATTTGTCACAATGCCACATTTTTATCATTAATCATTTGATTCCTGCACTAATTTACACTCTTTGCAAGGGGAAAAACTTTTTATTAAAATCTTACTTCTTTACACATTTTAAATTTAGAGACTTTGCATTTACTTTTAGTAAAAGTAGTCACTTTAGTTACACCCTTTTACAAACAGTTTAATATTATTCTCCTGCAAATTTAGTTTACAGTTTAAGTAGAAATATTTTTAAGTTAGCATAGTAAAATCTTTACTTCTCTATGGGTTCGATACTGGGATTTTTAAAGAAAATTTTACATTACTTGAAACAATACATATATTTGTATAGTACCCCTAGTGTGTAAGTCATTTTATCAACTTTACATAATTTTTAATTTTGCACACTAGGTGCTTAATATAAATTGGGTCAACATTTTGGCCATCTTTTCTTATTTAAATAATTAGGTAATTGTGAGTCGGGTCATATAACAGGTATGATCAGAAGATGATTGAATTTCATGTGACAAGTTTAGTTTCTAGACATGTTTAATGTTACTAATTTGGGAACAGGATATCGTATGATTAGTTTTTGGTGATGGGATTATGAATCCAGAGGACTATTCATAAATTGGAATTACTTGTTAATTTTGGGAAGATGGAGTGGACTAGCTGTTGGTGATAACAATAGCATTGTTGATGAGTAAGACATAGATGTGGTTTGTGTAATTAGAAGTGGCGAAGGTGTGGATCAGGAGGCTAATTTTCAGAAGAGGGTGTTGTACATTTAGATGCAAAAGGACATGTTTTCATCAAAAACCAAATGTTATGAGATAATAATAGCTTTTCTTGTAGAGGGATTATATCACTTGTAACCTTTGTACGATGATGAGTATTCAATGAAGATATAGGAAATTTATGAGTAGATTACACTTGACTCAAGTTATAACAAGCACGACCAAAAGATTTAGATGTTTATAGGACGGTAATGATCGATAGTGCTATTGAAATGGTAATACGAAGGGGTTGTTTGGGATTATTTTCTATGTTTTATTATTTGTTTTTATTTTTATTTTTTATTTTATTTCTATTGTTTTTCATTTGTTATTATTTTATGATCAAACAAAAACATATTTGACAATGATTATGATATTTCTATTTTTAAAAATTTTAAAATTAAAAAGAATTAAATATAATCTTAATGGTTCATGCGACTTGAGGTAGAAGCTAGCACGAGAGCATAAATGAAATGGTAGTGACAAGAAAGAAGATGGGGTGTTGTATAGTGGTCATAAGATGTTCAGAGGAGGTCGTTGGAGAAAGGCAATGATTGAGAGGAGTTTGCATACGTAAAGAGTGACAACGTAAGTAGACACGAAGACTTCTGGGAATGTGATATGATGGAAGCAAAGAGGGGGAGGTCGTTGATGATTGAGCTATAATACCACCGAACAAGAGAGGGAAGAGGCATGAGAATGAAATAGGAGATTAAGCTTTGCTAGAGAAAAAATGCGAGGGGTTTCGTAAGTTGACTCGGGGATTGCAGGTGAGAGGAATATGAGGGCAACGGAATCAGCGGACATCATCATTTGCATCACCTAAGAAGGCATCAGCGTCGACATCGAAGAAGAGATCAAGTCGGAATGGTGATGGCTAGTTTGAAAGCACAAAAAATAAGTTTTTCGTGTTTTGTGTCTTTGAAAATAAAATACAATTTTAAAAATGGGAAACAAACATGTTATTAATTTGAATTCCTATTTTTTTAAGAAACAAAAAGAATAGGAAACAAGAAGTGATTCCAAACATCCCCATAGTTTATAGCATTAATGGACATACAATTAGTTAAAAAGAACATTATTAAAAGGGCATCAACCCACAGGCTAACATTATAAAATAATATATGGACTGTTTCAGTAGTTTATAGCATTAATGGACAATGGACATACAATTAATTAAAAAGAACATTATTAAAAGGGCATCAATGCAGAGGCTAACATTATAAAATAATATATGGACTGTTTCAATGAGATGATGATGCTTCCGTTCAATTACACCATTTTGTTCAGGTGCATATGGACATGAATATCAATAAACGATAACAATGCCACACTAAAAATTGTTTACTTCTATATTATTGTATTCTCCACCCCCATCAATCTTCAGAATTTTCACTTCTGTATAACATTGGGTTTAAAGCATATGTATGTATAAATGTTTGTGAGTTGTTCTAGATTTAGTGTTCATAGGATAGACCCAACAAAATCGAGAACATTAATTGACAAAGGAAACATGGTATCTATAGTCGTAAGTGGAGATAATTAGGGAGGGACTCCAAATATTTGAATGCATAAAATCTAATTTCTTATATTTATGTCTTGTACTAGGTAAAAAAAGATTGCTTAGGCGATTTGGTATTAAGGCAAGTAGTACATGTAGATGATTTAGAGGAAAGTTGAGATTCTGTCCATTAGAAATGATAGTAATAAAAACATTACGAGCATTTTGATGAGCAACAGAAAGAGCCTTTGGAGGGGGACGAGATGGAGGAGTAAAGGACTTTTATAGCTGGGATCCTTGAGAAGCGTTTGACTGGTCTGTGGATCAACAATGGAAAATCCAAAAGGATTAAAGGACACAACGACCTTATTATGCTTCATTAATTTGTAAACAATTAAAAGGTTATGAGATTAATAGAGTATATCTGATTTGAAGTAACATAAGCTAATGTTGAGGTGTGGAAGAATGGCTATCTCCTAAGTGCTGAACCTGAACAGCGTGACCATTGCCCATTACAATCAGTTTATTCTTTCGATGAGGTTTCGATATGTATAGCTGATTCAAATCAAAGGCAAGGTGAGCAATGGCTCCTAAGTCAAGTACCCAATCATGTTATGTAGCTGCAAGAGCTTGAGGAAAATTTGTTGGTATATAAAAGTTTATTCTATGCCAACCTACCGCTGCTAAGTTTCATATCTTATTGCATATCTAGCAGTGTTTCACTTGTTTGTTTGTTTTTCAACCTCCCTTTGTTTCACCAAGTAATTTCCTCGTGTTTGATGTAGTACCACATCTTTGACTTCTGTGAGATGAATTCTTGCGAGATTTTGAAGTAGTTCGAGCTAGCCAAGGATCATTCACTACATTCTTCTAAGCATTTTCATTTGCTATATTGATATCCTTAAATGTTGAGAAATTAGTACGAAGGAAAATTGGATTCGACACAAATCTAAAAGAACACAAAGATTTAACGAGGTTCAGCAAAGATGTCTACGTACTCAGGAGCAGAGCGGTGATGCCTTTCAAAATTCAGAAAAGGGTTACAAAATTCAGGGATACCTCCTGGGGTAACAAACTGATATATTTATAATCCCATGAGTAAACCCTAAGTACAATATGTAATTATAACATTACTATTATGCCGTACCGCGGGGTGTTGCCCCCGCACCCCCAACCCACATAACGTAACTTCCCGATTTAGACAGATTCATTTGCTCCGCTCCGCTTCGTTCCAGTGTCTGTTCCTATATGGTATATGAGTCATGCCATAACAAATCTTCATAACAAATCTCCACCTTGGCGAATATCCAGCCCCTTAGAAGAAAAAGATACCTGGGAGTTACACATGCACCACTATGGGTGGGCCACCATGCTTCTCTAGCAATTGCACACATTCAACAAATCTAAGCAATGCAAGAACTTGTTGATGGTAAATGGCTTGGTCAACATATCAGCTGCATTTTCATCAATATGAACCTTCTGCAACAGTGTCTCACCAGAAGCAATCAATTATTTGATCTTGTGATACCTGACATCAATTTGTTTGGTTCTCGCATGATACACTTGGTTCTTAGCTAAATAAATAGCACTCTAACTGTCACAATGCAACTGAACTCCACCTTGCTCAACGCTCAGTTCCTTTACTAGCCCAGCAAGTCATAAGGCTTCTTTTGCAGCTTCAGCTACTGCCTTGTACTCAGCTTCAATTGTAGATAATGTCACAATAGACTGAATTGTTGATTTCCAACATACAGGTCATTCACCAAGAGTAAACACATACCCAGTTGTGGATCTTTTCTCACCCAAATCACCTGCATAGTCTGAATCAGCGTACCCCACAACTGAAGGATCTGAAGGATCATTCTGTTGACTGGACTGCCAAAAATAATTCTATGTTCTACAGTACCCTTCAGATACCTAAAAATCCACTTGACTGTTTCCCAATGTCGTTTTCCATGTTTAGCCATGTATTTGAAGACTTGACTAGCATGAGCCAAATCAGAACGAGTACATACAACTGCATACATTAAGCAGTCAACGGCACTGACATATGGAACCTTTACCATGTCTTCGATTTTCATATCTGTCTTAAGACACTATTCTGAAGAAAGCTTAAAATGATTTGCCAAAGAAGTTCTTACAGACTTTGCTTTGCTCATCTCAAACTTGTCCAGCACTTCTCAACATAGCCTCATTAAGATAAACATAATCATCTTGAGTCTCTGTCTCGATGAATCTTCATTCCAAGAATCTTCTTCGTAGGACCCAAGTCTTTAATGTCAAAATCCTGACTCAATAAAGCTTTCAAACCACGGACATCATTCATATTCTTTGCAACGATCAATATTTCATCAACATACAGTAACAAAAAAATAATAGAACGATCATCAAGGCTCTTCACATAAACACAACAATCATACTCACATCTCTTGTAGTCAATCTGAATCATATAGGACTCAAACCGCTTGTACCATTGTCTTGGAGACTGTTTCAACTCATACAACGATTTCTTTAACCTGCAAACCAGATACTCCTGTTCAGGTTAAGTGAACATTTCTGGTTGCTCCATGTAATTCTACTCCTCTAGATCACCAAGAAAGAATGCAGTTTTAACATCAATCTGCTCCAAATGCAAGTCCCAAATGGCTACTAATGCAAACACTTCCTTGATTGAAATATGTCTTACCACAGTAAAAAAGATTTCATCATAATATATACACTTCTGCTATGAAAATACATTTGCTATCAATCGAGCCTTGAATTTTTCCCCTTCTTTTTCTGATACTGCTGGTTTCCTTTTGTACACCCACTTGCAACCAATAGCATTCTTTCCCTCAACAAGCTGAACTAGCTCCCATGTATGATTTTTTCTGCAAAAATTTCATCTCCTCAACCATTGCACCCATCCATTTTTCTTTCTCCTGGCTAGTGATAGCTTCTTGAAAAATGGTTGGATCATCGTTGCTGATGAGAAGTGCACAAGATATCAAGTCTTCATAACACAATCTGCTCGGAGGCCTTATATTGGTGTGTCTCTGTCTGTCTCTGACTAGATTATAATTCTGCATATCATTTGGATATCATCTGGAATGGAATCACCAGGTGTTGGATTTGAGCCTACACTATCTCAGTTATTTGTTTTTGAATGTTATTTTAAATCCATCTGCACTGCATCTGAACTGGAATTGTTCCCTAACACTGTCTTGATTTTGCTGCAACATGAACTGTTCATCAAAAACTGCATCTCTGCTGATCACCATCTTCTTTGCAATCAGATCTCAAAATTTGTATCTTTTCACACATTTCTTATAGCCTAGAAATATGCACTTCTTGAATTTTGCATCAAGTTTTGATCTTTCATCTCCAGGTCTATGCACATAAGCAGAACAACCAAAAATCCGTAAATGATCGAAATTAACCGGATTACCTCTCCATGCCTCTTCTGCGACCTTGCCACCCAATGATGCCCGAGGTGATCTGTAAATGAGATGACATGTCATATTCAAAGTCTCTGCCCAGAAACTCTTAGAAAACCCTACATTCAGCCTCAAGCATCTTGCCCTTTCAGTTAAGGACATGTTCATCTTTTCTGCCACACAATTCTGCTGTGGTGTCTTGCGCACTGAAAACTGTCTCTGAGTCTCATGCTCCTCACAGAACTTTTGAAACTGTGAATCCTCACAGAACTTCTGAAACCGCGAATTTGTGTACTCTGTGTCACTTCATATTTCTATCATTTTAGATCTCTACCTCAGCTTTCTACAGCTTGAATTTAGAGAAGACTTCAAATTTCTACTTCAAGAAATACACTCAAACTTTTCTTCAAGAAATACACCCAAACGAAATACACTCAAACTTTTCTGGAGAAATCATCAATAAATATAACAAAATATTGAAATCCTCCCAATGACTATTCTATAGTAGGGCCCCATACATCATAATGCACATAATCAAGAATCCCTTCAGTTTTGTGTTTTCCAAGTCATAAAACTGACTCTAGTCTATTTTCCAAGAACACAAAACTTACAAAGACCGAGCTTACAGCTTTTAACACCATGCAACAGGTTTCTTTTATGCGATTCCGCCATCCCACGTTCACTGAGATGACCCAAACGCATATGTCATAGTTTTGTACTATCATCATCTGACTCCATAGAATGAACTCTACCTACAACTGTACTCCCCAACAGTTTGTAGATATTGTCTGCAGTTAACTTTTCTTTCATCACCGTCGGTGCACCCTTAAGAATTCTAATGGTTTCCCTATCCTCATCTGCCCTAGGAATAAAATAATTTCTGTGCAGAGTGCCCAAGAAAATCAAATTATTCTTCAAATCTGGAATGTCTGACATCACATAATATTCTAACTGTATCATCATACATCTTAATTCTGAATTTTCCAATACCAACAATATTGCAGCATCTATCATCACCTAGATAAACTAAGCTAGAATTAGTTGACATGTATGAAGTAAACCACTCCCTGTTATGTGTTATGTGATAAGGACATCCTGAATCAAGAATTTATGCATCCGTGAACTGAGTTGATGAAACTGAAATCATATCGTCATCACTGCAATCTGAATTGTCACTGTGCACCACATTTACAGACTTCGATGATCCATCACCTTTCTCCCCAGTCTGCTTCTTGAGCTTTGGATAATCTCACTTCATATGACCTGGCTCCTTGCAATTGTAGCAGCAATAATCTCACTTCATATGACCTGGCTCCTTGCAATTGTAGCAATGAATTCTTTTTTTGCCTTTGGACTTGGATCTGGAATTTCGCCTTCTATAAGCCTTCTTCTCTTTCTTCCTTCCACAATCCTGCTTACCCTTAACATATAAATTGTCACCAAGAGAATTTTTCCCTGCATTCTGCTTTCGTTGGTTGTGAGCCAATAATGCCGAAGTAATCTCATCAATTTTGATAGTTTATTTCTCATATGTTAAAGTAATCACCAGGTGTTCATGGGAAGAAGACAGTGAACACAACAAAAACATTGTTTGGTCTTCATCCTCAATAGTCACGTCAAGTCGTGATAAATCTGTGATTATTTGATTGAAACCATTAACATATTGCGTAGGATCATAACCTTCTCGTATCTTCAGCCTATACAGCTTTTGCTTCAGATACAATTTATTCGTCAGAGATTTAGCCATAAATTGAGTTTTCAATTTCTTCCATACCTCCCCTAGAGATTTTAGATTCATTACGTGATACATAACTTCATCTGTCGGGCATAAACATATAGTTGTTGCCGCTCGTTGTTGCAATTCTTCTCAATCTTCATGTTCCATGACATCTGATTTTGCTACTCACAAAGCTTTCAAGATTCTCTGTTGAGCCAACAGATCTTTACTCTTGTTTGTCACAATCCAAAGTTACCAGTTTCATCGAACTTCACCACCTCATATTTTGCACCAGATAATGTCATTTAAAATTACTCCTACCGCGAACTTTTCTAGAAAAATTCCTTCAATATCCTTCGCCTATTCCTTACTATTTCAGCATCATGAAATATCAAGATCACGCCAAGAAATATCTCCAGATTTTCTTCTATTTCCTGTGCCACCAAAAGAAATAAAATTGGAGGAATATTTTGCCTATTGGAAGAATATTTCGCCACCTGCAAAAGAAAAATCTCCTCCAGCAACAAAGGAAATTGGAAGCTCTTCCTTTTCTGATTCGTCTCAGGAAATTTGAAATCCCTTCCAATTCCAAATCGAAGGAATTTCCTTCTCCGAACTTTCCTTTTCAACAGGGATTTACTTTCCCGTAAACTTTCCTTCCTAGGGAAGAACAATCTGTGGCGATCCTCCTTTCTTCGAGAAGAACAGTCGCGCGAATTCGAAAACTTTCGCGAATCCTCTCCCTGTTGCGCCGAACGATCACACTCGTTGAAGCGTTGTGATCCTCTTGTCGCGCGAATGAAGCCTGCACAAAGCTTCGATTGCTCTGTCAAGCGATTCCGAACCGCCGAAGCCCTCGCCAAAGCCCTCGCCGAACTTCGCAAACTATTCTGCCGCAAAGCCTCCGTGTACGACTGTTGGTCAATTTTTTTTTGATGATTTTGAAAATTGAAAATATGAAAATAACTTTGAATTTTAATTTAATATAAGAGATATATAGTTTGGGTTTTGAAAGTAGTATGTTTTAATTTTCAAAAAAATGAGATCAAATGGATCTCATTCATCCAATAGTTTGCATAATTGTGTCCGATACCGCAAATACAGCACCTTCCCGAAAGATAAGTGTAGACATCGTCGATAGATCCAATCATGCAAACTAAGAGATTTCTGACATCCATCTGGTTTGTGAACATTTTATGTGTGACCGACAAGTTCCCCTATTTAATACAAAGATTAGATAGAGTTTATTTTACATGAGTTCCAAATTCCCTATAGAGGCAAGCCCTTATAGTTAATTACATCTCAAATGACGGGAGTCACTTGAGAAAACTCTCGATAATGATCAGAGGTATTAGTCTTCAAGATTTCAAAGTTTAAGTTTTCACGGTAGGACGTAGAAAAGCAAGTGAGAGTGGCTCAAATAAGAACATTCATTTTTTCGGAGTTCAAAGGAAGGAAAAGGTAAGGGATATCACAGATTCTGAGGGAAATCCTCAGTGACTTCCCAAACTATCCTACTGTGCGGCTATGTTTTATTATTTGAATGTTCAATCCTGTCAATTTTATTATCAATCCTGTCAATTTTATTATTTTTATTATTTGGGACTTACACTTGCATAATGATTGATTATGCAAATAGCTCGCAAAGATAAGAGGGTTTACATCGTACCACACGACGACCTCGGAACCTAAGACGAATTAGGGCTTACGCTGCACAACATGGTTGTGTAGGGGCCCTAAAAGAGGGTGAGGAATCAAGTCGCGCTAGGCGAACTACCTCGAAGTCTTATGGGTTGTTTAAGCTAGAAAAATTTAGTTGGTATAAACTCATTTTGCTGTTGTAGAATGACGACCACCTCCACCTGTAGTCCACTTCAAACTCCACGAAGTTGCTCCAAATTCCTTGTCGTCGCGATGGCTTTAGGGTTTAAGTGTTTGAGATTTGTGATTCATATTTCACAGTTTTTGTGCCAATGTTTGGTTTGGTTTTATTTTTTTTTTTGGTTTTAAATGCAGAATAAACAAATTGCAGGTAAGTAAAATGTACTTGAAAAGTAAAATGTTGTAGATAAACTGTAAAAGCATACTTGAGCGTATGTTACTGTTGCGTTATTAGAGTTGCGAGCATAATATGATTTGCAGCAAATTTAAATAAACTTGCAAGAAAATTAAACAATATAAGAAAACCCAGCACAAAAGTTAGAAAAAAGAGTCGTAAAATTCACGAGCAAAAGAAACTCTTAGCCACATATGGAAGATCAGAACTGGGTGTACGACATTGGTAAAAGTGGGCGCTCAGAGCTAGACTGTGTGCTTCCCAAGCTTGAACAAGAGTTATCAGCCCGACAATCTTCAGAAGGCAGTTCTTAATCTCAATCCAAGTAACTAGCCGTGGACCTTTATAAATTTTCATAGAAAAATTCTTTGATTTTCATGCAAAAATTTTTGTTTAAGTCTTTTTTATGCAGAGTTCTTTTTAGCATGAAAAAGAAATTCTTATTTTATTTATGTAAATATTTTGTAAAGTCGTATAGTCCACGAGCTAGTCACTCTAATCGTGTTAGAACTACTGACAACCTAAGAGTGTCAGGGGCAACGATCTCACCAAGAATCGGCGAATAATATCATAGATCCTTCCCTCTCCCTTATTGAAGATCCTTGGGGTAGGAGATACTATTCTTAATAATTTCACTTTGTATCCCTCGTTTAAGCACACATAAGCTGTTTAATTGTTTAAGCACACATAAGCAATGTCGTCATTGCCCACGCCACCTAGACTCTAGACTTATCTTAGTCAGATGATCCATATGTGGCATTAACAAATTTCCCTAATTGCCAGGAGAATTTGAATGTAAAATCTGAGCTCAAATCCCAATACACGGGGTTTCATTGTAGGTTAAGTCATTGCGGGAATTTCACTATTGATTTAATTAAAGAAGCATGAACTATGTCTCGGTGTATTTTCATGTTTAGTGTCTTAATCAGTTTGTGAATCAGTGTCAAGTTTTGTTATTTATTCAAAAATTAGGTGGATGAACGCTCGCTTAGGGTGTGCTCCTAAAATCTATGAAGTCTATGCTGAGAATTAGGTAGATGGACTCTCACCTAAGGTGTGCTCCTAAAATCTAGGAAGTCTATGTTGAGAATTAGGTGGATGGACTCTCACCTAGGGTGTGCTCCTAAAATATAGGAAGCCTACACTTTAACTTGTGCTTAAAGAGATTTAAAGTGTTATGCCCCCAATTAAATATTTTTTTTCAACTAATCCTCAAATATTTCTAAGTGTCTTCCAAGTAATTAAATCAGAAATTCTCATTTTTGACTTAACTATTTAACAAAAATATCAAAACAAACGAAAAGAAAATGTTGATCCACTTTCAATACTAACAAATCAAAAGAGCAAATAGCAATCAACCTAAAAAACGTCTAAAATCTTTTAACAACTGTAATTAAATACTCTCGAGAAGAGTGCTTCAGTTTGTTCCAAGACAGCACAAAATCAGCCCGAATCGACACATAAAGTGACTCCAAAATAGCGATCAAAATCAGCCCAAACCAGCACCTATAGTGGCTCCAAAACAATGCGCAAAATCATCTCAGAATGGCACCTAAAGTGGCTCCAAAACAGTGCATAAAAATCAAACCTTAAATTCGCCTCAAAACATTATGTAAGCCTCTCTAAATCATCAAGCAAAAACACCCCAAAACAATGTCAAAATTGCTCCAAAATGGTGCCCAAATTATTTTCAAAACAGCATATAAATCCTAAGCATGAAAAGATACATTTCACATTAAGAAATAGAAGTACCTCTTACGTAGAATTAAAGATCAGAGTTGTGTAACTATAAAGCTTAGGTTCCACATATGCAGAGAATATAAGCATTATATGGTATGCACATAAAAATTGAAGCCAATGTGATAGATATGCAAGCACATAGCAATTGAGTGGCATGTATGTAAAACAAAGCTTAGGTATTAGACATACAGGTACATATGATTGACATACAAGTTTATTCTAAAACTTGGGTGCTGGATATGTAAATACATGAGGGTTATATGGTATGTATATAAATTTCCCGTAATTGAAATATTTAAATCATGTGTGCAGATCTTCAACTTTCACTTATTCATCAATATGTATTACTCATTCATCAATATGTATTACTCATGGATAAGTTTCTAGTATAAAGAAGTGAGCATGCTGGGCAATAACGAGTCCATAATTCAATTCTTCATAATTTCTTGGGTTGAGATAATAATGTAACAGTGAAATTCAAATGTTCAAATATTAATTCTAAAGCACAAAAATGAAAAGAATATCTTCCAGCTTCAGTAATGGGTCTAAGGAGCCACAAGTGAATTCAGTGGATATGTACCTAAATCTTCCTAACTCCTATATGGAAATGAGCAAGTATAGGAATAAAACAAGACTTCGTTACCCAGTTACTGTAATTGCTGAGGTTCTATGCTCCACACGTTTAAGAAGCTCGAAGAAGTTCAGTGTTCCTCCTACCTCGGATGTGAGCGAGGGAGGGTCAGCCGAGTGATCCTAGTCGAGAGAAAGAGAGGAGTCCAGCGAGAGGGTGTCGTTCGGTCTGGTGAGATGGCGAGCCGAGCGGGGTCTGGTCGTGAAGAAAAGGGCAGAGGCGAGCGGGGCTTCGATGCGCTGAAGAGGGAGTTGAGCAGATGAGGGGGAGACCGAATTCAGGAGAGTTGTTTCGGTTCAGAGGAGAGAGAAGTAGGTGAGCGGACTTGGCACAGAGAGGAGGCGAGCGGGTGAAAGCTTCGGTACAAAGAGGAGTCTGTCAAGTGAGGGAGGCGAGCGGGAGTTTCTGGAGGGCGAGCGGTGCAGAGTGAAGGAGTCGAATGCAGGTAGAGTTTCGGTGTGGCGAAGGAGGAGGCAGAGCGAACAAACGAAAAGAAGAATAGGGGAGGAGCAGCTTTCGGGTCGCAGGGGAGGAGCGGCTTCGTCGGGGGAAGGGGCGGGCGGGATCGAGAGTGAGGAGGAAGAGGGCGTCTGGGAGACGGGATCGAGCAGAGCTGCGGCTTCGGTGCGGGAGACGGGGACGAGGACAGGGCCTGCGGCTCCGGTGCGGGAGACCGGATCGAACAGAGAGCGGAGACGAAGGAGCTAATCGCACGAGAAAAAATATGGGAGCGGTAGCGAGCGGAGTGTAGGATGATCGAATCAGGAATCCTCTCTGAAGGCCAATTACTATAGCCAGCCGAGAGGGAGCAGTTATGTGAAATCTTTGGTGGGGAATTGAATACCTTCCTTTACTGAGTGCGACTCAATTAGAAAATAATAACACATAATTATTTTCAATGAATACGAGTTTTAAATATTTTGTTTGAATTTTGAAATTTAAATTTTGAAATTCTGTGAGATGGTGATTAGTCCAAATCGAGCCAGAGTCGAAGCTTGGTTGAGCCGGGCTTGCATCCAGCTAAAAATGTGCATTGATTTTTGTGTTATTGGTGTGCGCGCGTAGCCCTAGCAATATGGGTGTCCTTCCAGGCTAAATTTGACGTTCCGGACGTGTGGCACAGTCTGTTTCGTCATCAGGATTCGTCCAGACATGTTCAACGACGGTCGTGCCAAAAATGTGTCAGTTTCATGAGTGGTGTAGCAAGTGCGTTGCTGAGTCACAGAGAGTTCACCTAAGGTCGTCTGATCCTGTAGGAACTCATTTTCGGGCCCTCTACATACTGGTCCTTAGCCCTTGCAACTATAAGTTGAGACGACTTATTCAGATAAGCAAAGTAAACACATGAAACAAACACCTCAACTGTGTTTTCAAAATGCAAACACACCAAATAAGCTGCCCCAAATGGGGCCTAAGTTTTCCCTTCATATTATATAGTTTACTCATTCTAGGAGTAGGAGACTAAAGGTCTTTTTGGGGCAGCTGCAGCTTATCCAACTTCTGCTGATAAGCAGCTTCTCCTGCTAATCTGCTAATGAACAGTTTATCCGGATAAGCTGTATGACTGTTTGATTGACGCTTATGGAAAACAGTTGATTCTGGAAAATTTGACATTCTGCCCTGTTCTGAATAAGTTGTTTAGTTGTTTGGTTAGTGCATTTTGTAAACAGCTTATTTACAAATTTTGTTTAATTAAATGAATAATCTGTGTAGCAAAATTTGTTATTTTCTCAACAAAATTAAATATCATTGTTCAGACAAGAAAATACAAAAAAGTTGATTTATATTTATATAACTAAAACATATCTGATCACATCAAACGAATATGTTACACATACAAAAGTCAAATGCACATGCACATACTACTACAAAGTATAATGAGAATGCTATACTGATTTAGAAAGTGTAATTAATAGTTTTTGAGTGTAGGAGCATAAATTAGGGGTTATTCTTTGAATAAATAAAAGTGGAAATGCTTAACTCAAAAGAGGAGTATTAGATATTAGAAAATAGGTCACTAATCCTCACCACCATTTGCACCATCTGGACTGGCACTTCTAGTTGCATTCTCTTCTCAAATGAAGAGCCTTATATCTCATAGATTTATGCATTCATTTCCCAACTTTACATGTCATTCATAGCTGTATACATTGCTTATTATTCCCCAATAAATCTCATATGAACACACCATTGAAATGGGAAGTAAAAAAAAAAAAATTTTTAAGAGTCCCTACACAGACATTGCATTAATCTACCTTATTGAAGTGACCAGAAATGCTATGGGTTCTCAATATTACTAATTTGTATATTATACAAGGATGCCTTCAAAATAGGACTAGTGAATTCATGTGGTCTTTTTATAACAAGTGTTTTGGGCATGTGACTGGTGATATAAGTAAATACTTAACACTAAAATCTAAAAGGGAATAAAAAGTGACTTGCTGAAAATAATTTACAAAAGGTAATTGGTGGTATTCATATTAGTAATGTTTATGTGATTAATTTCCAAAATGTGAGAAGATCTAAAAAATTTGTTGTCTCAAAATCAGTTTCGATGAATCTTGGTTGTTGCAAAGGAAACTGTCATTTTAGTATGAACACCCTTAAAAAAGTAATAGAGATACCTAAACTAGAATTTATAAATGCCCAAAAATGTTATGTTTGTTATCATGGAAATCATGTTAGATCATCCTTCCATTCTACTAATAATTTAGTCACAATTAAACCCTTATTTATTTTATGTATGGGTCCATTTGGATCACTAAACACCACTAGCTTAGAAAAAAAAATTCTTATAGACATCTAAATGTAGATGAATTAGCATGATTTTTATGGGTGAAATTACTAAGATATAAATGTAAATCATATGCTATTTTTAAAATATTTGTTGTATGGGCAAAAAATTGGTTATAATATTACAACTATTCATTGTGATCAATGTGGAAAATTTAAAAATGAGAAGTTTGAAATATTTTGTAAAGAGACTAGCATATTTCAAAAAATTTCAACCCTCAGGACACCACAATAGCATAGGGTAGCTATGAAAAAAAATAGAACTCTTATAAAAGCTACTAGTTCAATGTTAAATGGATACAAGCTTTTTAAATACTTTTGGGTTGAAGCAACACTGTTTGTTATGCGTTGAATAGAGTAAATGTGAGACTTAAGTTTAAAAAACTTTATAAGGGGAAGAAGAAACCAAATTAACTAGCAAAATAGTTAATTTCATATGACTTCAGACTCCCGTTTCGTCGTTTGTGGATCACTCGAATAAATGCGGTAACTCGTGAGGATAGGCTATTCTATCTATAGTTATAGCCTCTTCACCCACAATACCTCCTCCGGTTTTCGGTTGTGGCTACGGACCGTAGCTGGAATTGAGATCTCATTCAAAGAGAAAGATTTTCATGACTCCAAACTTGTTTAATGTCCTAAAATAGTTCCAGTCTGAAGGTCTCTCTTGCCTTAACCAAATTAACTAGCCTTACATTTTACCCTTGCTCATCAATTCTGAAGGCAGCCATCGTTCATTCAAAAACTCATACGTCATTTGAATTTAATGGTTCATTCACCATTGTCATTGCACAGACTACCAAATAAAGTGGCCTGCATAATAACACTTATGCAGGGAGAAAAAAACAAATAAGGGGAAGAAAAAACCAAAAGAAATTGAGCCAAATCAATGTAAGGATATTTAGTCCCCAAAAAAAAATGAATAAAATAACAATCAATGACTCACAGAATTATTGAAGGGAAGAAGAAGACAGATTTTTACTTCGAAGAAAAATCGATACAGATCGTTCTTCGCTCCTCTGATATATGTATCCACCTTACCAGGCTGGTCCTGAATTGTCTTCGCGAGTACCTAGGAAGGGAACGACGAGATCGTGGCTTACCAAGGAAGGGAACGACAGGATCGCGGCTACCTAGGAAGAGAACGACGGGATCGCGACTTACCTGGGAAGGGAACGACGGGATCGCGGCTTACCTGGGAAGGGAACGACGGGATCGCGGCTTACCTGGGAAGGGAACAACGGGATCGCAGCTGCCTGGGAAGGGAACAACGGGATCGCGGCTTACCTGGGAAGGGAACGACGGGATCGTGGCTAACATAGACCGAAACTCCCATCTTCATCCTTGTGCTCCGCTCCTATCAGAAACACTTGTTCGTGCGTTCTTTCGAGGTCAAGGGCAGTGAAGTAAAGAATCTTGAGCAAACACGGAACGCGAGGTCGACCCCGCGTCCCGCGTTTATTAAGAAATTTAATACGTTGTTTTAAAAACGCTGAGGGAATGCGCAAACCAAACACAAAGGCGGTATTTTCAAAAACACCGTCGCACTTTTAAGCTGCACTAAACGAAGCCTAAGACCTCACTAAAAATGAGGTCAACAACAATCTGCTTCGCACGATTGCTTCGATGTGTCGCGTGAAGTCTCCTCTGTCACGATCCAAGCCACCGAAACCTGTAGCCTAGCCGACAATCTTCATTCTTTCCTGTGCCCGAAAATTCTGTCCTCCAACCTCGTTCTGATATCACTTGTTGAGATATTAGGGTGAAGAAAAATTAGAATTGACACAAATCCAGAAGAACACAAAGATTTAACGAGGTTCGGCAAAAATGCCTACGTCCTCAGAAGCAGAGCGGCGATTCCTTTCAATATTTAGAAAATGGTTACAGAATTCAAGGATACCTCCTGGTGTTACAAATAGACTTATTTATAACCCCAGGAGTAAACCCTAAGTAAAATATGTAATTACAACATTACCCCTGTACCATATAGCGAGGTGTTGACCCCGCACCCCTAACCCACATAACGTAACTTCCCGATTTGGACAGATTCTTCCGCTCCGCTTCGTTCTAGCATCTGTCCCTATATGGTATATGAGTCATACCAAAATATTAATGCATAGTAATGAATATAGATCATTCAAGCTAATGGGTTGCAGTTGGGTATGAATTGCAGTTTTGAAAAATAAATATGCAGGTGTTAACCAATTCAGTGTAGAGAATCATATCTTCCTGATCAATGTGAGAACAAGCAACTATTAGATTTCCCACCAACGCCTAAATTTCTGAAATATATATTCATTGTGTTATTTTTCATTGTATTGATATGTGATGAAGCTCATTCTTCAGCTGGGTCACCGTTGATCTGTTTGAAGGTTGTAATCTCCTTTCAATTGGCTTCCAGATGTCTAAAGAAGTCCGAAGATGCAAAACATATGGTAGGATAGCTGAGTAGTAGAATACAAAGCCGCTGACAAATTTTGATTAAAATGAATCCAGGATGTATATTAAGGATTTATGGTTACTGATCAAAAAAATTATTGGCAGTGAAGATCTTAAAATTCTAAGCCCTCCAAATAGGATAATTTTCTGTTGTTAATTGGTTCTGAGCGAATTGTTTCACGTGAGAGCAGAAATTTAAGAGACGGTGGAATGGTAGTATTTAATGTAGAGTGGAAGACAGAGGTTCAGAAGTTGCAGAGTCCTCCATTAGAATTAAGATTCAAAAGAAAAAGGGAGAAGTATCTTAGGGAGAGACACGAGAAAACCTTGAACCTACTCTAATACCATTAAGACAAATTTCAAAAGGAACAAATGCAGAAAAGCTTAATTTCATTCACAGATAACAAAGATACTTCAGCATTGATCCCAATAGACATATATATAAGAAGAAAGGAAACTCTAGAAAGGGAATCAAGTTAATTAGCTGTTTCTTGAGCTGGCAGCAAGTGTTTCTAATTCTGTTCTAGAGAGTGGAAGACCTCTTTGTGAATTGTCAGTCTGTTTGTCAGACTTGCTGCAATTAAGAATAACTTTAAAAAATTAAAAAATCATCACGCCTTAATAAAAATCAATTAAAATTCTCGCTATTTTATATGAATAAATACCTCCGTTGAAAGAGCTTTGGTTCAAACAAAGAAATATAAAAATATGCAATAACTTCAGGGAAACTCGTAAATTTCTGAGAGATGGAATAAAACGAACACACTGGCATAATAAGCGATAATATTCCATTCACAATGAGGTAAGTCAGGTTTATGTCAGTTGCCGCAATGACGGCAAGGACACCACCATCAATGATATAAATCTATATGGAAACCTGCTTTACAAAATAAGACACAAGGAAAAAAAAGGGCTCATTAACAGCAACAGACCATTGTCCGAGTTGCATTTATATCTGGACTAACCGGGGATGAGATAAAGATGGGACTATCATATCTCTGTTCGCACAAACCCACTGCCGTGGTGTCTCTATGTCATCTCCTGCAATGGTAGGAATATGCCAGCTACCTCTTTCTGATTCCTGCATCCAGCAAATATAACAATTAACAAACTCATGTATAAGATATGTAGTAATGTTTGGCGTTAAAGTACTCGCATTTTCCATTGAGATGTACATAAGGCACATTTCGTGTCACTATCACTATGTAATTTGCAGAGCCAATACCTCATGAAATACCTATTCCGACAATGCTCATGAGAATATCAGTCGTACACAAACATGTTACAAGCCAAGTAGAATGAGGATTTGGATCCTCAACAATTACTAAAGGTCTTCATAAGGTTGTGTGGAATTAATATTGGTCATCCAGACCACATTAGATGGCAAAGATAGACATGTAACAATAAATTGTGCAATTACGTTGGAATAGGAGAGCACCAAATTCGTACAATGATGAGAATCCCATGCAATTTGCAGTCCAAAACTTCCATAAATTCTCCAAATGGTACCTAAACTGTGGGAACTCGTTCGCACCGATTCAAAAAAAGTGTAAGGAGAGTGAAAAAGCAAATACAAATGGAAAAAGGAATTTAATTGAAATTAGTTTTCACATTGAGCGAACCCTCTTTTTTTATTAGAACAGATTTTATTTTATTTTTACTAAGATTGAGCAAAAAATTGTCCATGAATAACATAAAATTATTAGATAAATCCAAAGGATGGTGTTGGGGGTGAGATCAAAAGTAAAACTGGAAGAAATATAAATATGGTGTCGGTGGTGAGATTGTTGTTGTGGTTGTTCAATTGAAGTTGTATGATTTCATGAAATGTATTGTGTGCGTATGTGTTTGTATGTGGAGGAAGGAGAAAATGATATTTTTGTATGTAAATGATTGGAATGTGTGGAAAGGAAAAGCAAGTTCGTATGAGAACTTCATGCAGGTGTGCTAAAATCAGTCTCCCCTCCCGGAAGGTATACATTCACAACTAAAGCTCCTGAAATGTTTATTGTGATGCATTTGATGAATTGAGCGAAATCCTATACAGGCTTTTTGTAGCATAATAGGTTGAAACTGGTACATGACGCTTGTAGTGTAGTGGACAATTCAAATATTAAATACCAATACGTGCCTTCATAGTGCGATGGGGAAATATGCAAATGTATAAAGGTAAACTATATGTGCTTTTCGTAGCGTGGTAGGTGTCGAATATTAGGTCGTGGTGTTTACACCACCCATATACCCTTTTCGCAGCGTAGCGGGAAGACTCAGACTCCCGATAGAACCCCCAATGAGGGATGACGTCAGGAGAATGCTAAGGTATTGTCAAATTTTAGGGTAAATTTAAAAGACAATAAAATTTGAGTTGAGCTTAAAATAGACTTATAATGATTTAAATGAAACTTACATTAAAACTTAAACAAGTGCAATGATTGAAAAAAAAAAATAAGAAAAAAGTGTAAAATGTGAAAAAAAAAAAACAAAAGACATAAACACTTAATTGAAAAAGCTCAAAAGCTCCAAACCAAGCAGGGACAGTAAAGTATCCCTACTGTCGAGAGCTTCAAGGCATGAAATGAACAAGCCAAAAACTTCTAGTTAGAGAAACAAAAAGATGCTTATGCAGGGCCCGCTATGATTAAAACTCCGACATGCAAACAAATCTTGTCGCCCATATTAATGCTAAAACTTTAACCCACGAGCAAACAAAGCTTGTTGTCATGCACACACAAATAAATCATACCGCCCATATTAATGTCAAAGCTTTAGTGCACATAAATCCAAATATTGTCATTGGATCCGCAATCCACCTACACCAGCGGACATAAAGCGAAATCAAAAACTTCAATGAAATCTTTTTACATCATTTAGTGTTAATACATTAGTACAGACCATAATAATCACCTAAAAGTTGATCTAAAATTTTCGCATGTGCTCCAACATGTCCCTAAATACTCAAACTCGTGCGTTTGAGAAAGTTGGGTGATTTGATCACATGCTTGAGTTACAATATAAATTGCCTAGAGAAGCGTGCACATATATGAAAGATGCAAAAATCTAATTTTTAAATGTCAAATGCAAGCCTACGTAATTACATGCGCTCTCAAGCAGGCAGCCTTGTCTATACGGCAAGATTGTAAGTCCCACGTTTTGGCTAGTTAGATCCTCCATCCCATAGGTACTAGGGTTAATACGATTGAGCTCTCACTGAGCCAATAGGATATTCCTCCACATAAGAATTGAAGTTAATAGAACTAGTGCTTTATTGTGATGATTAATAAATAGTATTATGTGATGATGTCTGTGTTAATAGTATATCGCAATCGGAGATGTATGGTTTCAAAATCAAATCCCAAAATCTATTTTTAAAAATCAAATAATATTATACACTTGAACCTAGTCCTCTGTAAGCGGGACAGACTCGACAGGGTTCGAAAAGATCAATTCCCCGATGATAGGCGAGTTGATCGTGAATTTCAACAGGAGTGGTGTATTTTTAATTTTAAGCTCCAAAGAATATTCAAATAAATTTAACTAATGTAAATCATGAACTTGATCTTCTGTGAACGGAACAGAGTCAACGTGGTTCAAAGACACCGTTCCTTGATGATAGGCATATTTATTGCACATTTTAACTGTAGGGGTTTATTTATAAAAAAAATTCAAATCATAAAAAAATTAAAAAATATTTAAGTAAAATAAACCACTTAATGCTTAAAGAAAAATACATTTGCACTTCAAAACTGTTTGTCGAGGTGGATAAATCTAATACTGACTCGATCTCACAAAAGAGTCAATGTCATGTCAAATATACTACTAAATTCAAGCTCAAAACAATCTAATGTCAGTAAGGATATGGCCCGAGTCATATGTCCGCATGGTTTGGCCATCAAAAGACGTCACAAAAAGCGGTTACGACTAGAGCCCTCTGATTCTGACGTTTGTCGTTAAATGTTACCATTATGTTACTGTCGCAGTTGTGGACCGTAAGTTCTCCAATGGCATTGTCTTTTTTAAGTTAGAATCATAAGATATATTTGATATGAAACGTAAGTAGACCTAGAACCTTGATGACCCAAGATGACCGAACTATGAAATCCTGAATGATTTATCAATTTTTCCCCCACCATCCGGTTTCTGCTAACTTTGATAATTTTTATAATTTTCAAATTGTAAATTTGCAACTATTATATGCAAAGTTCAAATAGTTAGAAATTAATGACTAGCCTTAATTGAAAGCGCTCTCCCATTTTGGAAGGAGTAATTAATCATAGGAACATGCACCTATGATTAACCTCAAATCCAAGATCTTGATGTACTTCAGAAAATGAGGGCAAAATCTCTAGGCAGTGTCTTATCTACTCATCTGTCATCTGAAAATTTGACCAAAAATTTAACTTGTAAAGTTCTTGATGAGAGTCTGACTTTCGAATTTTCGGAACCCATTGTCGGTCACCTCTGATTCTGACGTTTGTCGTTAAATGTTACCATTATGTTACTGTCGCAGTTGTGGACCGTAAGTTCTCCAATGGCATTGTCTTTTTTAAGTTAGAATCATAAGATATATTTGATATGAAACGTAAGTAGACCTAGAACCTTGATGACCCAAGATGACCGAACTATGAAATCCTGAATGATTTATCAATTTTTCCCCCACCATCCGGTTTCTGCTAACTTTGATAATTTTTATAATTTTCAAATTGTAAATTTGCAACTATTATATGCAAAGTTCAAATAGTTAGAAATTAATGACTAGCCTTAATTGAAAGCGCTCTCCCATTTTGGAAGGAGTAATTAATCATAGGAACATGCACCTATGATTAACCTCAAATCCAAGATCTTGATGTACTTCAGAAAATGAGGGCAAAATCTCTAGGCAGTGTCTTATCTACTCATCTGTCATCTGAAAATTTGACCAAAAATTTAACTTGTAAAGTTCTTGATGAGAGTCTGACTTTCGAATTTTCGGAACCCATGACCTCAAAAATATTCACTAGCAACACCCCTCTCGCATGCAAAATTTTGAATACCGTATGTGACGATGAAGTGAGGAAAATGTGACAATAGCTCAAAAAATAATGCATCAGAGGGCATAACGGCGTTGTGATGTGATGCCTCATTTCAGATACCAGAGAAAACAGAAGAGTGGAAGATGAAACTTGGGGGTCGATAATTCAAAGAGGTGAGTTTGTTCTCTAAAACGATGCGGAGGAGGGAGACAGAGGCGAGATCGTGATATCAACTTGGAAAGTTGACCGACGCGAAATGAAAGCAAGAGGGCTTCCTAATAGCCAGAGGCAGCAACATCGACGGATGACGACGTCCCTATAGAGCAGAGAGAAGGCGGCCTTAGTGTTAAGCAAAAGAGGCGAGACGCTCAACGAGGACAGCGAAACTTGAGGATGTATCGACGTCAAGCTTTTAGCAGTTTGGTGCAAAGGAGGAACAAAGTCGAGTCTCAAGCAAAGAGAAGACGGATCACATGCTTGAAGGGGGCCTTCAACCGAGATTAAAGGGTCAGCCTATTAATTAAGTTATCTAATAAAGATTATATATATAAGTTTATTAAGTAAATGTTAAACTTAAGGACACTTGATTCGGGCTATAAAGGTTTCCATTCTCGATTGAAGAAAGGGTGTTGCAAGAAAAAAAGGTTAAGGGTTGATTTATTTAAGTTTTGTTAGTTTATTAAGTCTAGGAACTAATATATGAATTCTATGAAATTAGTAATAATAATAATAAATTATTACAGAATATAAATATAAATATACAATCTTAAAGTATAATTGAAAAGTTATAAATTACACAAAGTGATTAGAAAGTTAAATAAGGACCAACTTTTTGTTATCAATATTATATTTAAATTGTTTGAAAGAAATACTTAAATTTATATTATTAAATAAAGATACTAATTTTAAAATAATAAAAGAATTACTACTATATGATACATCAATATAATAAATTAATAATGATTATTTATGCATTTGACTTTAAGTACTCATTGGAGATAAATGAGAGAATCATTGACTAGAGAATCATTAGTATTAAAGATGAGTACTCATACTCTGATACTATGGTAATATTTTGTTTATTCTAGACCAAATGCTCTTACGGTTAATGTCATTAATTATATTGAAATCACAGCAAACTTATAATTTATGATTCTATTGAATTTTTGTTAATATTATAGAAACAATGTATACCTAACATTTTTTAAAATTATCATAGATATTGAATGTTATACAAGTATATTGATTGTTACACAAATGAAAATAAAATAATCACTAATAAAAAGTGAATTTTATACTATGATTGCATGTACATGCTTGATTATGATAGTTGATACGTCACCAACAAATTTTCATCATCCGGCATGAATCTCGATGCATGACACGAATCTCAAGACAATATTTTAAACAGAAAATATTCAAATCTTGATAAAAAATCATCCAGAGCTTCGATTTCAGCAAACTTATAGTCAAACTGACAGGCTTGATGAGACGGACCTAATAATATGAAAATTAGCCCAATCCAAGTCAAATCAAGCCTAGATCAATTCATTGAACCACACTTAGATTATTTTCGGGCACATTTGGAAGGTCAAACGGTTGTCAAATATGACAAGTTTATTCTCGAATCGAGCGATTCGATTAGACAAATCCAACGAGCCCAAGATCACTCAATTCTTACACATTAATGCACTCAAATGTCCATTAAACATCACATGATCAACGGAAGTTCTCCAGATCGTCTGATCAAAATGATTCACATTTCTGAAAATTTCACAATCATGTTCGTTAAAAACCCTTCTTTTGAATTCATGAAAATAAAAAATTCCTAATTTTTATCGAGTTTTCTTAAGTGATCCGTTCGCTTAAAATGTAATTAACTATAAGGGTTTGTCCTTATAGGGAACTTAAAAGAACCCAGACTTAAAATAATCGCTTTTGACTCTCATATCGAATAAGGGAATCTATCGGTCATCATGCAAACTTGCGATCAAACGGAAGTCATTTATTTCTATAGTTTATTTAAATTGAGCTTATTATCAAATAGTGCATTACCTTTCAGGATGATACATTACTCATGGCTAGCTCAATTATTCAAACTGTAGGAATCAATGGGATTAGTTTGATCCCATTTTCCTCAAATTAAAACACCTAATTTCTAAATACTATACTACATTAAATTAAACTGCATCCAGCCGTATGGCGACCGACATACCATAACGGTTATAATTTGGGTGACGGCTACACAAATATAGCATAATATAGATGTATTACTGATATAGTAAAATCAATTGAATAACACGAGAATAACACAAAATAGTGTAACTAATCATATTAAATATGTTATACTGATTTATTACAAGTATAACTAACATGTATGTTGCTTTCTTTTTTCCTATATTACTACAGTTTAAGAGTGTGAGCATTCACTGGCTTTGATTAGCTCACTGTTATTTTAAGTTAATTTTTCAGGTGTAATTAAGTAATTTAAAAGAGTTGCGATAGAAGGGTAGTGTTTATAGAATATGCGAATAACATATAATGAAGTAAATTTAATTATACTACCTTAATTTAATTTCTTTAGTAGATCTTTCAATTATTAAATCGTAGTTATTGAAAATAAATATAGAAAACATAATTTCCTCCATCGGAACGTCTTTACCCACCTTGGTTAATTTCAAACTCGGGTCGGATCGTGACATGTAAAACGGGAACAACTCCAAGAGCTTGTGATAAAAAAAAATAACGACAATTGCGAGGTGTAACAAGCATAAAGTTGTGCATAAGAGATCGTTGTATAACACATGAATAGTTTTTATGGCATATAAAGAAGATCATGGTGAGAGTTCACCAACAATAACTCATTCGAGCAAAATGTGAAATAGAAGAGGATCTTGTAAAACTTAGAGCTTATGCTAAAAGCCGCCCAGAGCCGAAATTCACAGAATCTAGGACTATGATAAGACAGAGAAATGGGATTTAAAGGTTATATATGGAGGTAGCAAGTGAAAAGTTGATGCCATGAAGGCCACACAATATATGTTGAACGAAGTTATCTTCTATGTTCTAAAATAATTAAATCATTATCAATTATAAAGTGTCACTCCTATTTTACTAAAAATCAAATTGGAGGATTATTTATTTATCTAACTACATGTCAATTGCAAATATCTTATGATAAGCTTAAGAATAGAACTTGAAGAATGTATAGCAGCTATCCTGTTCATTTTTGACATATAATTTTGTACGGATATTGTGCTTGCTTAAATTAGACTTTAGAACTGAAATTTATTTTATTATTTTTTTCGTATTTCATAGTTCATGCTTTCTAATTTAAGAAGTATAAAAATATAGAAGTTAAAGAATTTATGCGCTGTGATAGGTTAAACACCTCACCGTAAGCCTCTGACATTTAAAACATTGATACTAACAATGTTTCATGATTTGGCCAATATATCATCAAATTCATGAGTTTTGAATGGAGCGCCTGTATAAAATCCCTATAAGCTATATGGCGTTCGCTTTGCAACCAATCAAGTAGGCCCACAAATTTGGATTACTGAAATCAAAAGTCGTTTGTGATGAGTAAACATTTTTTGAATCGTTGGAAAATTTCAAGAAAACACAGATTTTTATTCCATTGCCATGTATAAAACAACAAGTAAATTATACGAGAATTATTTCATGTATGTCACCTGAATGACAATTGAATATGGTGGCGGCAGGTGAAAAGTTGGGCCATCCCTGGAAACTGTAAGCCTCACCTGCCAAAATTAAAATCGCCCGTTAAAGCTCACTAGATTATTAACAAGTATAGAAACAAAGCATAACATGTTCAATGTAGATGATTCTGAATTCCAAAATAAGGACAAAGACATGAATTATATTTCTGCACATGTTCAAAACGACTCAAAAGTGAATGTGATGACCGAAATTAGATAATAAGAATGAGCTCGCAAGTGTTTATGCAATAGTAAACTTGTCAATATTTGGCATTTGAAAGGAGCCCATAGCAAATGTTAAGCAGAAACTAGAAATAAAATCAGCGCTACATATCTTTATGGCTCATAGCATAAGAAACTGAATCTGCTAATTCAGTAAATATCAAAAATGAACCAACACGAATCTCGAGGAGAAATGATTGGAGATAAAGAAAATGAATTATTCGTGCGAACGATCGATCAGTTTCCAAGGCCAACCAAATGAAAAGAATGAATGACCCGACATTTACCGCACATCCGCATCAGCACCTATTTCCCGATAATTTCCAGCATGAAAATTAGTAGTCGCCTGGGATGAAGACTTCAGTATAGACACATAGACTGAAACTAGATTGTTTGTTAGACTACGGTGATTCACGCTCTGACCGATGAGTAATTCATGTTAAGAAGTGTGGAGCCCGGTCCACTTCTTTCCTGGAGACAGTTTCGGTTTATTTGGATGTTATTAGAAATTAATTGCTTCATTAAGTTATTTCCATCAGAAGCTTACCTGTATCTTCCATGTTTGGTCTCCCGCTAATCTTCCCTGCTCGCGAATAGCTCTCCTGCCTCCCTGCTCACGTGGTCCCGCCATCTCTCACGCAGAAACGAGTTTAAGGATCTCCTTCTTTAGCTTTTTTTCTTATTATATAAAGGCCAAGCAAAAGCCTGCCAAGACAATCTCCCAAAACTCCTCTTTTGCTGAAGCATTAAGGAAAAGAAAAAGAAAAGCTTCTCTTTTGGTTTTCCTTTTCCTTGGCTTGTGGAACAAGAAAATTTTCTTGTGTTATTTTTTCTTACTTCACTTGGCTTTGAGAGAGAGAAAGAGAGAGAAGAAGAGGAGAGCAAGGAGAAGTGAGGAGAGGAGAGAGAGAGGAAGAGAGATTTTCTTGTAATCGTCGAGGTGATTGACGATGTAAATCCTCGAAGCTAATTAAATCCTCTGCAGCTCCGTGGACATAGGCAATTCGCCGAACAACGTAAATTTGTGTTCCATTGTGTTTTCTGTTTTGCAATTTTTCTCGATACAGTTTTTCATTTTATTGTCATCGTTTTTCACAACAACTGGTATCAGAACTTTGGTTCGGATCTAAGAACGATGGGCGGAGACGAAGAGATGGCATCTGGGATCGAGAAGTTCAATGAAACAGATTTTGCTTGCTGGAAGATACGGATAGAGGACTACCTTTATGGGAAGAAACGTAATATTCCGCTATTGGAAAGAGTCGGAAAAAATGGGCGAGATGGAATGGAGTTTTTTGGATCAACAAGTTCTGAAGGTTATTCGATTAACTCTGTCGAGATCGGTTGCCCGCAAAGTCATCAAGGAGAGGACTATTGCAGATCTCATGACGGCTTTATCAGGTATGTATGAAAAGTCAGCGGTGAATAACAAGGTGCACTTGATGAAAAAGTTATTCAAGTTGAAGATAGTAGAAGATTTGTCTGATGCGCAACATTTTAATGATTTCAATGCTATCACAAATCAATTGTCTGTTGAAATTGATTTTGATGATGAGATACGTGCGCTGATATTATTAGTTTCATTATCAAATAGCTGGAAAGTCATGAGAATGGTAGTTAGCAGTTCTGCAGGTAAACCTAAACTGAAATATGATGATATTTGTGATTTGATTTTGGCTGAGGTGCGCAGGAAAGATTATAGTGAGACCTCAGGTTCGAGTTCGGCATTGAACATTGATTCCAGAAGAAGATCACATAGCAGGAACTCAAACAGTGGAAGATCAAAATTAAAAGCAGGAAATCAGTTGAAATCGTGGCAAGGCTGGCCACATAAAAAGTAACTGCAGCAGGAACTCAAACAGTGGAAGATCAAAATTAAAGTCTGGTAAGCAGGAAATCAGTTGGAATCGTGGCAAGGCTGGCCACATAAAAAGTAACTGCAGAAATCCTAAAAAGAATGAGAATAGAGCGCAAATGTGGTAGCTGAAGAGATACTGGATGAGCTATTGCTGGAAATACAAAGTTCTGTTGATAACTGAATATTGGATTCAGGGGCTTCCTTCCATACATCTTCCCACCGGAAGTTAATGTGGAACTATGTTGCAGGTAACTTTGGGAAGTTATATCTGGCTGATGGAAAAGTTCTGAAAGTTGTGGGAATGAGAGACATTGATATTGCACTCCCTAACAAGAGCAAAAGGACTTTGCAAAAGCTCAGACACGTTCCTGAGTTGAAGAAAAACCTTATTTCTATTGGGCAACTCAATGAGGGTGGTCATTAAGTACTGCTCTCAGATAGCACCTGGAATGTTATCAAATGAGCATTAGTACTAGCCCGGGATAAGAAAATTGACATATTATATATTACTGCAGGTTTACTCAGACGTGGAAACATGAGTCAGAGATAAATTATGGGGAAGCGGAAGAGCGCGCCAAAGGCAGGAAAACCTAACATTGCACAAACAGATGATGGAGAACCACAAAGCTAAACTTACAAGATAAAAATTCGAGCAAGTGGGAGCTGGCCAAGGAGGAGACGGATTCCCTGCCAAAGTATCAGACGTGGGAGCTGACAGAACTTCCACAAAAAAAGAAGTCATTGCACAACAAGTGGGTGTACTAGGTGAAGTCTGTGTTTGATGGCAGTAAGAGGTGCAAGGCTAAACTTGTTGAAAAGGTTTTCAACTGAGACAGGATATTGCCCATACAGTGAGAGTTGTTAACAGAGACAAGAGTAACACAAGAAAGAGCTTAAATGTACAAAACTACGTTGAAGTTGATATATCGACTGAGGATGTTACTCTTGAAAAACTGAAGTTGTGCTCGAATTCAGCTGGTCTTCTGACATGAAAACTGGGGTTTTGAGTTGTAGGGGTGAAAGATATCATGTTTGAGGAAAAGGTCGGTACAGCCAACAGTTGAAGCAATCAGTGTTTCAGACTCTAAGTGGGAGAATTGTTAAGAAGTGTGGAGTTTTGTCCACTTCTTTCCTAGAGGCAGTTTCTTTTTATTTGGAAGTTATTAGAACTTAATTGCTTCATTAGGTTCCATCAGAAGCATACCCGTGCCTTCCATGTTTGGTCTCCCGCTCATCTTCCCTGCTCGTGAACAGCTCTCCCGCCTTCGTGCTTACGCGATCCTGCCATCTCTCACACGGAAACGAGTTTAATGATCTCCTTCTTTAGCTTTTTTGCTTCTTATATAAGGGCCAAGCAAAAGCCTGCCAAGACACTCTCCCAAAACTCCTCTTCGGCTGAAGCATTAAGGAAAAGAAAAAGAAAAGCTTCTCTTTTGGTTTTCCTTTTCCTTGGCTTGTGGAACAAGAAAAATGTCTTTTGTTATTTTGTCTTCCTTCCCGTGGCTTAGAGAGAGAGAGAGGAAGAGAGAGAAGAAGGGGAGAGGAAAAGGAGGTGAGGAGAGAAGAGAGAGGAAGAGAGAAAGAGAGTTTTTTGTAATCGTCGAGGTGATCGACGGCGTAAATCTTTGAAGCTAATAAAATCTTCTGCAGCTCCGTGGACGTGAACAATTTGCCAAACCATGTAAATGTGTGTTCCATTGTATTTTCTATTTTGTAATTTTTATCGATCCGATTTTTCGCTTTATTGTCGTCGTTTTTCACAACAATTCTACCCAAGGGCAATGTGTCTTCCCCTTCAACCTCCACAGAATGGGTAAATGAAGATTATTTAAGCCAACCATAGGATTTTAGGGCGGCTGAATGAATCCTGGTCGACCGAACAAACTCCAAGCAACCGAATTGGGCAGTTACGAATGTTGAGTGTTTATAACAATTTCAGAAATACTGTGGTGCTAACAGCGGTTATGGGGACAAAAAATAATGATATTCAGTTAGAAATACGTAAATGTAATGACTCATTAATTATAGTAATATTCTCTTTTAAATAAGGGCAGTCATATAACTTATGAGATCTTACATATGAATTATAAATAGGATGATCACTCTCAAAAAGAGGGACCCCAAACGGAATTCTTACTAAAAAGTACAAAGTGTTCAAATCATCTCTTTTTTCCTTTTTTCATCAAACAAATGCTTTATTCCTTAGGTGAGATCCATGGGACAATTTAGGATCTAGCATCCTAAAAGGTGCGGTGCACATGGAATCATGTTTTCTATAAGACGAGGAGCATGTTAGGTTGAAGGAAAGCATCAAAAACCTCCAACTTGGATTCTATTCGAGAATTTGTGCAACAAAAAATCCAAGCACTCCATGAACGGATTGTCGGACAAATTGTCGAGCTGGCACGAGCGGTGCAAGAGGGAAGGGCACAGCCTCTCCTGCAACCTGATTCACCAGCACCCGAACCTCCGATTCAACAAGCGGCCTCGACAGCCATGCGAGTGGAAGTCCCAATACCAAATCCACGTAAACAGGGGGAACCTCAGCCAAAAGTGATAGAAGTCTATAGCAGGACGAAGAATGCATTCACCAAGCATATTGCAGAAGCCAAGCCACCGGAGAAGTTTAAGGTTCATGCCTCGGAACCATATAAAGGTCATAGCGACCCTGTGACCATACTGCGTCCTTTGAGTCGCAACCTATCTTCTCAAGATCTCCAATACATTGAAATGTCGATTACTCCATACCAGTGAGACATTCTGCTCTCAGATGGTTTAACAGACTTCCCGTAAAAATTATTAATTCCTTTAGAAACTTCAAGAAGTTTTTGTCGCAGTTAGCTAGCGCCCAAATGGTGCGAAAGGATTCAGATTCTTTGCGGTATATAAAACAAGGTCCAAATAATAGCCTGCGATCATATGTTACAAGGCTCCAGTAGGAGATAATCAAGATTCGAAAACTGGAATCGATAGTTGTCAAAGCAGCACTAGCAAAAGGACATAAGCGTCCGCAGTTCCAATACTTTTTGGGTTTACGAAAACCCGAAACGTTGGTTGAACTCCTGGAATTGGCCAACAACCACATTGTGGTCGAAGAACAAATGAACCAGCCAATTTCCAAAGGCAAGAAATCAGATCGACAGACGGGCAAACGCAACTCGAAGAATGATGGATGTAGAGAGAAAGACTACTCTCGTCCGAAACATGAGAGAACCCACTCCTCCCGAAGAGATAAAGATGGATGAGACGGACGCAAACAAAGCCGATCAAACGACCGGTCTACAGAAGACTAGAGGACATTCATATCTACAACTCTTCAAATTTCTATGGTGAAACTCGTGGACACAATAGAAGACAAGTAGTACTTCCAAAAGACCACTCCAATGAAAACCGGAGTATCCTTCCGGAACCCCAACAAACACTGTAAGTATCACCGTGATCATGGGCACAACACCGAGGTGTCTGTAGTCTGGTAGAAGAGTCGATTCAGGCTAGAAAGCTTAAGGAGTTCGTAGCCTCAAAGCTCAAACTCGGCGGAAAGATAAGAATTCAAAAGAAAACTAATCGGGCAGGCCAACCCAAGCCAACGCTATTCACATAGCAAGGATAGTACCAGCAGCACTCGGTGATGCTTCATATGCCAGGGTTACTGTACTTCCATGCCCGCTCCAAAGAGGAAGCAACATCCCTCAGTCATTGTTACCAACTAAGATCTTCCTCTAGCCAAAAATAAATACAAGGATGACATTGTTGTCATAGCACTCATCAGTAAGCACCAGATAGGCAATATCCTAGTCGATACTGGTAGCTTAAGGAAGATTTTATTCCGAGCCGAATTTGAAAAGATGAATCTAAAAACTAATCAGTTAACTGCACCGAGCAGACAATTGTACAGTTTCTCTTGAGAATGAAAGGAGGCACTTGGTGTCATTGCACTCCCTATTACTTAGGGAGAAGGTGACAATAGATTACCAACATGGAGGATTTCTGGTGGTTGACGCACCAACAGCCTATTCGGTCGGCCTCTTCTCAACAATTTCCAAGTTGTGGTATCAACTTACCATGTAGCCCTGAAATTTCTCTGTGAAGGGATGATATTCATTGTACGTGGATATCTGGAGAAATCCCGAACATGGTACACGTGAGCCATAGGAAGTGTGGAGCATGAAATATTAGAAATACAACACTAACGAGAAGGCAGCCTCAAAACTGATGAGGCTATCACAAAAATCTCAGTGGGTCAATATCCTGATAAAAATCAGTAAGACTTTTGATGCAGGTCACAAAAGTACGTTGATCCTGATACTCCAAGAATAATGCGATGTTTTTGCATGGTCGGCAACCGAAATGTTTGACATTCTCATCGATGTTGCTTATCATAGACTAGATGTTAGTTCAACCGCCTGGCCGGTAAAAAAGAAGCTTCGATCGAAAGCTACGACTTTAGTCGAACCAATTCGCGAAAAAGTCAAGAAACTTTTAGAAACCGGGTGCATTTGAGAAGTTCAATACCTCACCTGGGTATCCAACATAGCTATGGTGCGAAAGTCCAATGACAAAGGGAGAATGTGCGTGGAATTCACAAATTTTAACATTGTTTTCCTGAAGGACGCCTATCCACTCCCCCGGATTGATGCTCTGGTCGACTCTGCATTTGAATACTCGGTCATAAGTTTTCTAGATAACTTCTCTGGATATCACCAAATCAAAATACATTGAGTTGGTGGAAAAAACGACGTTTATTACTAGTGATGGGTTGTATTGTTTTACTGTAATGTTTTTAAGGCTGAAAAATGCTGACACGACTTATCAACTCCTACTAGATGAAATTTTTTCTAAAAAAATAGGGTCGAACTACATCTGAGCGATTTAAAAGAAACCTTCTGAATGCTTAGAAAGTTTATTATGAAATTGAACCCATTAAAATGCATGTTTGGACCCTCCATGGAAATTCTTAGAGTATCTCTTAACACACGAAGGAATTAAGGCTAATCCTAAAAAAGTGAAGGAATTTCTCGACATGCTTTCTCCCTGGAAGACCAAATAAGTGCCAAAACTCACATGTCCAATGGCAGCACTGAGTCGATTTATTTTAAAATCAGGAGACCAATATGTCGCCTTATTCAAAGTACTAAGGAAAGTGAAGAAGTTCGAGTGGACAAACGAATGCGAGCAACCTTTCCAAAATTTGAAGTCGCTATTAATCTCTCGTCACTACTGCAAAGCCCAAAGCCGAAGGAAGAACTTTGACTTGGAAGTCAACCTAAAAGCAATTAGTTTGGTCCTCGTTTGAGAAGAATAAAGGAAGTTGGGTGGACCCTTAGATCAACTAACTCATAACAGGCACAATTCATGAAGCAATAATTGATCCACGAAGACTTAAGTTCAATGTCGCTCAATACCTCTCATTGGAGACACGCTGTTTCGAAGGTTAACCACTTCCTTACTTCTAAGATGCGTTAAAGAGAGTGAAGTGAAAGACATCCTCCGAGAAGTACATTCAGGCAAATGAGAAAGCTATTTAGGGGGAAAAAAATTGGCTCATCGAGTGCAAAGACAAGCTTAGTTCTGACCAACCCTTTGAAAAGAAGTAGAACAGTTTTCCCGAAAATGTAAATAATATCAGAAATATGCTCTGCTACAGCACCAACCGGCTCAGAAATGATAACAAAATGTTAGTCCCTGTCCTTTCGCCATATGGCGATAGATATTCTCGAGCCATTTCTACCTTCTAAGAGATGGAAAAAAATTCTTTTAGTCAATGTGGATTACTTTTCTAAATTGATAGATGTTAAAGGAGTCGCTTGAATCACTGTAAGTGTGGTTCGTAATTTTATCTAGACAGAAATAATTTATCTACATGGCTTAACCCTAATACTCATTACAAATAATGATACTCAGTTTTACTGATCAAGGGTTGAAAAATTTCTACCAGAGCCAGAGAATTAACGTGGAGTTCTTGTTCGTACATCGCCCCCAAACGAATGCTCAAGCTGAAGATGTGAACAAAATGATCCTAAACCTATTAAGGAAGAAAGTCGAAGGTGCAAAAGATAATGGACGGATATACTTCCTTCCGACCTTTGGGCCGACCGAACCACTCCAACAAAATCAATTGGTCAAATGCCATATATGCTTTCCCACGAAATGGAAGCCATATTGTCCGTTGAGTATGATCATCATAGTCAAAAAGACATCATTGCAACGTCTTTTAATGAGGTGCTCATTGAACGGCAAAATGCAAATGGAGAAGGAGCTTCACTCGCTCTTGATATGTTAGTAGAAACTCAAACAAATGCTACTTTGTGATAAGAGGAAATGAAAAAAACAGTCTGTTACAACAACAAACATGTACGTGTAAAGATATTTTTTTCCAGGTGATCTAGTTCTGAAGAAGGTCGATTCAGCCACAATAAATCAGTCAATCGACAAGCTTGATCAAAAGTAAACCGGCCTTTTCATCATCAACCAACGGGTTGCTCCTGGTGCGTATTTTCCCACGAAATGGAAGCCATATTTCATCATCAACCAACGGGTTGCTCCTGGTGCGTATAAGTTAAGGACATACACAAGAAAGGTCCTCCCACGAACATAGAGTATTTTATCCATAAACATAATAATTATCTTTGTATCTTTGACCAAATTTGAGAAGTAATATTATCGTTTGACTTAATTTCTCTTCATATGTAGTTGATTAGCTCTTGAATAAAAAGAAAGAAAATACTCGGAGAACTCGAGTATTTTATCTAACGACTCAAAAGAATTATGATGCATGGACACAACAAAGACAACCAAAAAGCATTCCGACGCTAGGTCGCACAAAGATGATCAAAATGCATTCAAACACTTGGTCGCAAAAAGATAACCAAAAAAGTTCCAAAGCTTGGTCACAACAAAGACGACCGAAAGCATTCTAACACTTGGTTGCAACAAAGACGACTGAAAGAGTTCCAACGCTTGTAGCAAAGAGGAACGCAAAGCATTTTGACACTTGGTCGCAATAAGACAACTAAAAAGTGTTATTATGCTTAGTCTCAAACGCCCTAACTAAAGGTTATCAAGATACAAAATGTATAAATGCTCCAAAAAAATGAATTAAAAAATTAGAATTTTTTCTAAATTTGTTTTTCTGAATTTTTAAATTGTTTTTGACGTGGATCTCTTATTTTGACTTAAAAAACAAGCGAATTATATAAATGAAGCAATTATATCATAGTCAAGCTCATAACACGAATAACAGTTGGCCAAAATAATATGTTTTCATTTATATACTTTCTTCCAAAAAAAAAAGCGAGAGAAGGAAAAATAAGAGGCCGACTCTAGGGGTCTTTAGGACGAGTGTTGGACAATTCATCATCTGCCACATTATCGCCCTCAGATTCCCCACGACGTTCGAAAGCAAAGGGAGCAACATAAAGCTTCTTAAATTTTTTAAGTTTGAAATATTTAGGGTCGACCATCCCAACTCAAGCGAATTCATTAATCGCAATTTCCCGACCCATCTCCAGCTATTCCACTTGATTTGCGAGGAGCTCTTTGACGGTTGTCATGAAAGATATTTGTCCCATTAATATAGCATTCTCCTCTTGGACCGCCGATATCTATTCGGACACAATCCCCAACTCCAACTGTGCATCCCTTAGATCAGAATTCGCCTCAGCCGCCCTCATTCTCGCCATATCTGCCCTTTCTAGGTATTTTCTAGCTCTCTCATCAGACTTAGTATGCTTTTTTCTCAAAGATAGTTAAAATGGAAGTCAAATGATGTGTGGAAGTGTAGCCTAAGTGTTGGTAATAATTGAGCGGTTGGCACAATTACACAAGGTGGAGTTCGTCGAGTTGTTTTTCTAAACCCCCTGACCCAAGGATGTCCGCAATTACTAAAGCATATCCTGCGAATGATGGGTTCAACAGGAACCAATTTCTCTCAATGTTAACCAAGCTGAGACTTGAACCAAAATTCATATAAACTTTCGGCCAGTCTTTTTGCAGTGGAATCCATTGATCCTGCCCTCCTTTCTTACTTCTAGGAGGACTCAGGAGAGAAGGATTGGAGGAGATGGCCATGCTCTTTCACCTGCGCTCAGCTGACTCGGCAGAAATAGGGCTTTCTCTCGTGCTTTCCAATGATTCACCACCACCAGGTTCGTCTCCAACCTCCATCTATGGAGACCGACGACGTGCCTCAGCCCTTTCCAACGAAGGAATAAAATTGGTCTAAGCCGGCAGAAAGATCTCTTGAGCCAAAATATACCTTAACAAACCTTTAGTATCAATTGGATAAATAAAGGGAGTCGCATCATCCCCTAAACCACCTATAATCACTGCAGCAGGTTGTTGTTTAATTAGAATTAACTCACCCATGACTTTATTCTGAATAACAACAGAAGCTTTTCAAACAGAGTGAATGAATTCCAAACCTATTATTTGCCCCCCCAGACGGGTCAGCCTCTTCGGTTCCCTCTTCTTCTACTCTGACAGAGGAATCATCGATCTTCTTTCATTTTCTTGACGCCTTTTTTGAGAATCGATCAGTCTTCTCTAATTGCCACTTTTTTCTCAGCCTCATCAGAAAGGACTCACATCTCTTCTATCATGGGGTCATATTCCCTTGGGCTCAACATCCAACTACTGACAATTGTCGGTCGAGTATGAGTTGCTTCATCGCCTTCACTTGAAGACAATTAATTTACTTTTCTTGAACGGGCCACCTACGACTCTAGTTGAAATGCCCCAATCATCACAAGCACTCCTCAAAAAAATAAGCTTCCAGTTTTTTATCTTGATCTCTAAGTAGATCAAATGGAACTTCCGGGCGATACCAAGACCATGTACCCATCTAGCTCGACACGAAGGGAGAACATATGAGAAAAAATTCACGTGACCAAGTGACGCTTCATCTGCGCAGGTAAATCGCGTATGTCATCACTGTCGCAATTGAGTTCAGCTTCACTTGAGCAGAGATAACACCATAAAAGTTGAAGATTGAACCAAACTCGATACATAGTGGCAGTCAAAACCCGCACTAGAACTAGTCTCGGTAGAAAATTAAATCATCACCCAAGCAGTCAGTGGCCCGAACCTCCGCATCCACTTGCTCTAAGACGACAGTTATGTCGTAAACACAAGTCCCCTCCAGTAAGTTAACCTCAAACTCAGAAAGGATCGATCACTTAAAAAATCTAACCGAACCAAAAACATGAGGAGAGTATTTGGGGGCCATCGAGCTTCCGAAGAAAAACGATCGAGATAACCGAGCAAAAAAAGTGAAAACTTCTCTTAGCATCCATTCAAACCTATTTATAGGCCCCTTCTGGAAGCCGAAGCACCACATTGGGTTCCTTCAAAAATGCCGTGTCGGCCCAAAATTCGAGGAAAATAATTACTAAATTATGAGAAATTTTATTCATAAAAAGAAATATATTGCAGTCGGGTCGTTCGCCGTCTTGGGCAAGACCAAATCTTAATTCATTAAACACATATACAACGCACGCCCCCCAAATTTTTATTTCTCTATCTTTTCTTCTTTAGCACATACATGAGAAATTGAACTGGCCACCCGAAAATCAGTAAGTTTGCCCCTTAGGGTCATCACCTCAGCCCAGAGAGCTTCCAAGTCCATCACCTGAGCCTAGAGAATTTCCATTTCTACAACCTTGGCCTGAAAGACCTCCAACTTAGCAACTTGTGCCTGAAGGACCTCCATATCTGCTTATAAAACTGTCAACTCCTCTAGAAGATCTGAGCTAGTGGCTTCTCGTTGGAGGTCAGCAGCCCGAGCGAGGGAGTCCACGGTCTCGTCCATATGACGAACTAAAGACCCATGAGACTCCCCGCGTCCGACAGATTCCCTCTCTGGGTCAGATAAAAGAGGTTAAAATGCCAGATAAAAGAGGTTAAAATCGGCAGAGGCACTGAAGTGGATACCCCTTTGTTCGTGGCTTGAACAGAAGGATCGACATAATCCACTAGCTCGATTTGGTATGCCTCCTCTAAAGATTGAGAGCCAATGATGGTGCAGTTTCCTCTGCAATAATTGAGCAAGTCTTACGAAAGTAAATGACAAAACCGAATGAAAAAGAATCTCAAAGTTATCAATCAATTGGTCCTTTTCCAATGTGCAAAAGCTCTCTACGGCGTGAGAAGGCGCAACACTGTGAAGATCCTTCTCGGACGGTGGGAATGGAGGAACATCTTCCGTTGGTGGAGCCTCGGTTTTCATGGCCTCGTCTGCTAAGCAATGGAACAGATCATTTTCCATGAGAAGGGAATTACCTTGAGTGGTCTTCGAGGCTGAAGAGTGAAGAAGAGTGAAGTCTAGTGGTGGAAATTACGCAACTGCTCCCAAAGGTTCCCATTCTTGAGACGGTAGTTGGGTCAAAAGCTCCCCTTCCGACTTCTGTCTATAAGCGGTGCGGAGTCAGATGATTCACCAACCTCTTCCACCCGAGGCATTTTTGCAGTTGGTTGTTTGAATGGTTTTATTGATTCGACCAGCATTTTCTACCACCATTTTCTCCTCATCTCCTTTCCACTTCTTAGTCAGTTGCATCTCTTCACCTGTCATTTTTTTAAGGAGGCAAAAACTATCAAGTTTCTTTTTCCTTTCATCTTCAGCAATAAGGGTTCTAGAAACAGAAAGTCCAAAAGCCTTCAGCAAAACCTCTTGACAAATTTTTTTTGGCACCTAACATGTTTGTTCGCCTAAATGGCTGACTCACAAGAAGATGCGGGAAATAAGAAAAAATAAAAACACACTTAGCACCCTATTTATATGAAAAGGGGGCACATAAATCAGAGTATAATTTATAATGAAATTTATTACTCATTATATGAACAGTTAAGTTATTTAATACTGTTATTTTTAAGACAACTGTCATTATATAAGAAGAAAATCGGGAAACTAATTATGTATATCAGAAATAAGCCTACACGAATCTTGAGAAGAAATGATTGGAAACAAAGAGAACATGAATTATTCGTGCAATTGATTGGTTGGTTTCCAAGGTTGAGCAAATGAATAGAATGAACAACCTGACAATTGCCGCATAGGCGCATCAGCACCTAGTTCCCGATAATTTCCAGCATGAAAATTAGTTGTCGCCCAAGATGAAGTACTTCAGTATAGACACATAGACCGAAAGTAGGTTGCTTATCGGATTACAGTGATTTATCATCTGCCTGATGAAATAATCCTACCCAAAAGTGATGTCTTCACCTTCAGTCTCCAAAGAATGGGCGATCCAAGATTATTAAACAGTGGATGTATTTCTCTTTTTATTGTCATTTATTTTAAATACCATATATTGTATTTTTCTCATTATATAATTAATAAATGTTTAGTAAGAAAAATAAATAAATAAATGTTTATTTTGCCTGAGCAAAAACACACCTTGTTCTAGTTGCGGCCTCCCACTGCATGGTGTGACCAGCTAACGACTGTGACTAGGGTTTCATGCAGTTTCGTCCGTGCAAGCCACTTACACAACTTTCACGTATCATTGGGCATTCGGTTGACTAGGTCTTTTTTTGCTCTCCTTCTTTCACACTATCATTGTTGGGTCTACATGTGATTCGCGATGATATTTATGGTTGCACTTGCAGCTAAATTTTTGAGTGAGCTATGTGAACCAGTGCAGTCCCAGCTTCCCAAGCTGTGAGACAACCTACTTCTTTTCGTGCATCATTCATGATTTCACCAACAATTAAGCTGTTTGATCAATTTAGTGTTCCGTCGCCCACCATCGTTCATGCCTTCACCATTGGGATTGCATTGTACTCATTCACCTCTATTGACATTAAAGTTTCCTCATAGAGTGAGTGATGTTATTGATCTTTTGTCCCTTTATTGCTCCTATAGTTGGTTGTCATGGTGTCCTCATCGATTAAGTCAGCGATTGAATCTTTCTCTCTCTCTCTCTCTCTCTCCAATATTCGTGGTCGTACACACTTGTTTCCATTGATCTAACTCACGAGAATTTCAATTATTGATTTATCAAAACCTCTTCATATCTTAATTGTTCATGTGGTGACTTCACTTAAGATATTGGTTCGAGGATGTCATCTCCTACCATAGCAACCTTTGGTGCCCTTGGTACTTCGATGGTCTGTCCTCTTATTTTCAACCCATTCATTAAGCCTCCTCAGCCTCGATCTTTGCACGCCTTTGCAAATTTTATTTTTATTTGTTATTTGAATGTTGCAGATGTTTTCTCCTCTGCAATCAACATTCTCCTCTATTATGTCATTAAACGTAAACAATCTTCAACATAAATAACCTTCAACTTTCTCGAGTATGTTTGTTATCCTATTTTCTGATGAGAAGATTTCTATATTTGCTAGGCCATCCAACCTCCTAATTATTAGCAAATTCTCCAAGTCAACCAAAGATTGAGGTAATTTACAAGTTTGTATTGTACCTAAAGCTATTAGATGACTACTCTATTGAGCTCACCAAATCTCGCCATGCCATCATAATACATAAGATTATTCTCACGGGTGATGTTATTATATTAATGGGCTCCTGATACGAAGGTTAAAATGATCTCATTTTGATTGCTCCTTAAAGCCTTAGGTCACTCCATTTTGAATCTATTTTCAAGGCTCCGTCGACACTATCTTAATAAGTCAGCTTTATTTTCTTTCGTTCAATTGTTGAAAAGTTTTTACAAGTCTACAACAACTTGTTTTTCTAAGCCTTTTATCGCTAGAGTATTGGTGGCATTGAACTTCAAAAAGAACAACCACCCAAAATATCAATGGTGAAGTCTAAAATCTCCTTATAAATGTCTACAATAAACTTGTTTAATAAGTTAATCCATTAATTTATAAAAACAATTTAATTTGTGAGAAAACCAATTAGAGATGGTGTAAACTCTACATCTGTCGGAGTATACCCAACCTCACATCTCATTGAAAACAATTCTCATAATTCTAATCAATTAAGAGAAGCTTTAAGTAAAGCTAATTTTAAATATATGTGTCACAATCTCTTCCTTGGAGGAAACTAAGTCAAACTTCATAATGACAGGTAGCAATTTATCACCTACGATAAAATTTTAAATGTAAAATAAATTTATTGGCTTTGATGAATAACACGCCTTTTACGAAATGTTAATACAAGTCCTGTTTGTACATGCCTAAGATTAAATATAATAACTTAAGTTAATAACAGAAGGACAAAATTTTCCTAAGAAAATTCTTGGAATCTCATTTGTTTGGTATAAATTTATTCTTTTGTAATAGCTAATTCATTTGTTCACTTTATATTTCTGTAAATGTGGTTCACTCAAACTTCTTTTGAAAGTTGAAATTAAAGAGTCTTCTTTAGAGATAAATATGAAAATAAAAAAAAAAGTAAAAAATAAGCAATAAAAGGAAAAGAAGTGAGAAACAAAAGGAAGAAAATAGAACATGAAAGAAGAACAAAAGAGCTGAAAAGAAAAGAAATATATATATATATATATATGGGGAGAAGCTTGAGGAGATGCCAAATTAAAAATTGGCTTCACTTAAATCAACTTAAAGAAAAAGACTTGAACACATTTTCTAAACTTTTTATTTGAATGTTAACTTAATTATTAATAAAGTTTTATGAAGTTCTATTTCATATGAATTTGCTAAGTGACTTTAATATAAAAAAATGTATTTTTTCTTGAAATAAATAGAGGATCAGAAACCTCAGAGTTAATTATTGAATGTCTTTACACCTTTAGTATTAAGTGGAGTTGTTATGAATTTTTCTTAAGTTATACTATTATATTTGGAAAACTAAAATATGGAAGTATAAAATTTAAGGTCTTTAATATATATGTATATATATATATATGTATGTATATATATATATATATATGTATATATATATATATATATCTCTGTAAAAGTAGGAGTTAAAAGCAGATTATAATTATAGTTGATTTGATCAATCCATTGATCATAAAATTATAAATATAATGATGATAAAGACAGGGTCCCGACAAAAACAAAATTTAAATCTAAATTATTATTGTTCAAGAAAATTATCCAATGTGACAATTTTTGCTCAAATTTCACTATCTTCAAACCATTTTGCAAAATTAGAAAATGAAAACGCCCTAAATTATAATATTTCTGATACATCTCCAAAAGTTCATTCTTGTTCTCTTTTTCTTTAAGAAATTTAAAGCCAATTTCAAACTCAAATTTAAACTCCCTCAGATGCATAAAATTTCCTAAAAAAACACATCGACAATTAAATGAGCTAAAAGAAGAGAATACAATCCTTGCCCGGTCTTTAACTTTCACTTTTAAATGAAAATGAAGCAAACAACCTCGTTACATTATCTTTCAAACTTGATAATTTTAACATGTAAATCTCAACTATACATTGTGACTGCCCAAAAGATGACAGAACCTAACGTATTATTTTACAAAGCAAGTTCTATGAAGAATGCACTTGAAAATTAAACAAGTAATAACCAATGTAAAGAAATTGATCGACAATGGTTTTGATCAAGAGGAGAAGTGACCATCTTAGCTAACTTGTGTGATATCAGTTAAGAAAAGATACATCAAATTCGTGTGTGCCTTAGCTTAAGAGATTTGAAGGAAGCATGTCCCAAAATGAAGTTCACATTGCCTTTACCGAAACTTATGATTGACATTGCCTCATAGCATGTGATATTTTCATTCAAGGATTACAACCAGCTTAAATTAGCCCCATAGAATTAGAATTATATTGTATCAGAATTTAAAACTATTAGGTCATACCCTCAAACCTAAACAATATTGAATTTTTTTTTTAAATATCAGTGGACCAAGACCTGAACTCCCGGTATATTTATCCATAATTATATAGAAAAATGTGTCTATAATTCAATCTAGAAAAAGGGAAGATCAACTTTAGTAAGTTGAAAATTGTCTTCGAACAGTTTTACCACTAAAATCTAAAAATGATTGCTATAAAGCGCGCTTTTAATTAGTGACTTTATAGAAGTTTCTAAAATTTTGATTGTATCACTACATAATTAGGATTGATTCTATTTGAATATAAAAGATATTAGAAACCTAACCTTCAAAAAGCTTAACTTTATTTGAAAATCATTCTAATATGGGTTGGTGTTCCTAGGAAGAAATATTTATTTCTTAAATTATGGTGTCGATCATCTACTACAATGAATATAAACCTTTCCTTTGAAGCATAACTATTGTTTGATGACACTGCCTGCATTGGAGGCTTTTATTCTAAGGAATGTTATCAATTTTCCATTTTCTAACAATTGACAAGTTTTAAATGACTTTTCAAGGCATGGAATGATAAAAAATACAAAATATAAATTGACTAAAACATAAAACTGAAAAAAAAGTGTTTGGGCTCAATCCTGAAAAAACTCAAACCCAATAAACGAAAGCTCAAATCTTTCTAACAAAACCTCAAAATTTTCAAGCTCATTTCAACTTGAAAATACTTTGAAATTAAATCTAAGTTTTCCTATTCTAGTTCATTGGCCTTATTTTGCCACAAATTTAGTATGTCAATGTCTTGCATAGTAAATCTAAGATGGGTGTGAGTACCTGCGCTTACTGTCTTAGTGTAGTCATTAAAAACCATCAAAGAATAGGAAATGTTTAGTCATTGGTCTTACTGTGCCACAAATTGTTCAGTATGCCAATTTCTTGGCTAGTCCAATTGAGATATGTGTAGGTCACTGTGCTTTCTTTCTCAACTTAGTCATTAAAAACCTAAAATTAAATATGAATTCTCCTATTCTAGTTTAATGGCTATGTTGTGCCATAAATTATTTTGTAGGCCCTTGCCTAGTAAACTTAAGATGGTTGTAAGTATTTGTGCTTCCCATCTTAGTACAGACATTGAAAATCATCAAAGAATAAGACATGTTTAGGGCTCATTGTTCTTATTGTGTCATAAATTGTTCAGTAGGCCAATGCATCGGCTAGTTCAGTTGAAAAAATAGATGTGAGTCCCCGTTTCCTTTCTCAGCTTAGTCATTAAAACTCAAAATTAAATCTGCATTTTTTTATTCTTTCTTATTGTTCTTACTATGCCACAAACTGTTCGGTAGGCTAATGTCTTTCCTAGTGAATCTAAGATGGGAGTTAGTTCTCGTATTTTCAGTCTTAGAGTAGTAATTTAAAACCATTAAGAAAAAGAAAATGTTTATGATTCATTGGTCTTACTGGGCCAGAAATTCCTTAGTAGGCTAATGCCTTGACTAGTCCAATTGAGATAGGTGTGAGTTCCAGTGCATTCTTTCTCAGCTTAGTCATTGAAAACATAAAATTAAATATAATTTTTTCTATCCTAGTTTATTTGTTAACTATGCCAAAAATTGCTCAGTAGGTCAACGTAATGTCTAGTAAATCTACGATGGGTGTGAGTCTCAATACTTCTTGTCTTAGTGTATGCATTAAAAACTATCAAGGAATAAGAAATGTTTAAGGTTCATTGGTCTTACTATGCCACAAATGGTTCGGTGGGTTTCTTTCTTAATAAATCTAAGATAGGTACGAGTCTCCAAGCTTCCTATGTTAGTGTAGTCATTAAACACCAGAATCTTTAAGAAAAAAAATTCTTAACCTTCAAGACACAAAGCTTTACATCACCATCTTTAGAATAGTTTCTCACTCCTTAGAATTCAGTTTAAGATCCCCTCTAGGTGATTGTTCCTTCGGCAATTTGCTTTCCAAAGTTAAGCATAAAATCCCCTCTAGGCAGTCTTCTCTGGACTAGCTCTCAAAATAAGTGAAATATTTTTTTTAGACCTAGTATCATCGTTTACCACTTAAGTCAAGGTTAAAATCCCCTCTAGGTTGCATTTCTTAATGTATCCGGGTTTCCTTCACTCCTTAGGATTTAACATAAGATCCCCTCTAAGTGATCATTCTTTGGTAGTTTTCTTTTAAGGGTTAAGCATAAAATCCCCTCTAGGTGGCCTTCCCAAGATTAGTTATATGGTTAGGTGAGATGCTTTTCTTAATCAAGTTGTCTTTATAGGTTTAGGTTTAAGACGCCTGTTGACCTCATTTTTTTGTGAGGTCTTGTCTTCTCCTCCTTAGAGCCTATATTCTAGCTCTAGAAATTCCTATTGACCATCTTAGAAAACTAGAATTGAGACCCATCCTTTTAGAAATTCAAGCCACTTCCTATTTTTCTTTGATATCTAACATTTATGGCACAAGACTATCGTCTTATAAACGAGCGGTTATGGGCTATTTTGTGAAGACTCAAAGGAAAAGCTCCTAATAAGACTTCAAGCCTTAGGAAAACATCGTCACGGCCTTTCCGTCACATACACACATCAAATACACAACATTCACAAAATTACACGAAATCGGACTTCAGTTAAGCCCAGAAGACGGGTGAAAATGCGAACTTCTCCGGATGACCTCCGACGATAAATTGAACGACTGCGCCAACGCGTCCGGGATACCCATTTTGGTAGGAAAGGACATCCATATTGCCATATTTTCGGCACGAGAAAATTGGCACGCAAATCGATGCGAAACGGATCGCATCAATGCGTCCGGAGCATCAAAACTACCTGAAAGGAACATTCAATTTGCAATGATTTCACACGAATTAAAATGTGCAAATCAAATTTTTACTTTAAAAATTAAATATTTTCATTCTTATATAATATTTATATAACCTAATCTCTATTCACCTAACCCATGCGCGACTTTCCTCTGCTTCGAGCGAGTGACGCTCGGGCGGAGCCCTAGTTTCCGCACGTTTCTCCTCTCCCGCAATCAGCGGCACCCGAGACCGAGGCAATGGCTGCCACGGCCGCCTCCTCTCCTGCCTTTTTTCCCTCTCACCATAGGAAGACATTCGTCACGACTTTTTCATCACATACACACACAAAATGCACAAAATTCACTGAGTTGCACGAAATCGGACTTCAATTAAGCCTAAAGGACGGGTGAAAATGCGAACTTCTCCGAATGACCTCCGACGATAAATTGGACTGCGCCAACGCGTCCGGGACACGAATTTTGGTAGGAAAGGACACCCATATTGCTATACTTTCAACACTAGGGAGGCTGGTAGGTGGCTTCTCCTTCCTCTTTTCTTTGCTATTAAAAACCCCACTTGGGGAGGGTTTTGGGGTTGGCCGAAAATTGAAACGAGGGTGGAGGTGCTGCCAAAATCTTGTCTTGTGTAGATTTCCCTGTTAAGCTGTTCGGTATTCCTTCTGGGCTGCTTGGTATTCTGGATTGTTGGCTCGATATTCTTGCTTGGTTGTGTGTTTGACTATCGAGGTGGGCCGAAATTTTGAGAAGAGGAGGAGGTGCTGCCAACACCTTTCTTCTTGAATTGGTTCTTCCCTAAATTGTTTGGTGATTGGTTTTCCCTGTTTCTTTAAAAAAAAAATGAGATGTCTTTTTCTTCCTTTTCTCTTTACTCTTATTCCCCTTTATTTGCACGATTCCATTGGCCATTAAAAAAAATAATAATAGTAGGAAGGAATATTCATAATGTTTCACTAGCTCTGTTTGTGATGTTTAATTACATACTTCTTGATCCATGAAAAATATAAAAAAAAATGTGAAGGACTTGGTTTCTGTTGTGAAAATTTGTGCATCATATGATCACTATATAAATGTTGGGACATATATATATTTTTTTATTTTATCCTTGCACTTGTACTATCAACTGGATGATGAAATAATCATACACTTGCTATGTTTATGCATCTGCCACCTTACTTTGAGCTTGACGTTGCTCATATACATCATACTAGCTTGAGATGGACAAAAATCTGAGAGGGTTTTATTTGTTATTTGCAAAGGGTGGAAGGTTTTAGTGCTTTGCTCATAAAATCTGAAAGTATCGTTACCTTATTTGCAAAGGTTGGAAGCCTTGATGCTTATGTCTTGCAAAATCTGAAATGTCAGGTGGCCTATTTGTGAAAATCAGAAACTTTGGGTGGCTAATTTGCAAAATCTGAAATTTGGGTGGCTAATTTGCAAAATCAGAAACTTTGGGTGGCTAATTTATGAAAATCTGAAATTGTTGGGTGGCCTATTTGTCAAAATCTGAAAACTTTGGTGTTTTATTTTTGCAAAAATCTGAAATGTTTTATGTGCAAGTGGCAAAGATTGGAAAGTTTTAGATGACCTATTTGTACAAAAATCTGATGAATTGGGTATGGGGAAAATTATTTATGCAGTTTGTCAAACAACTATATGCATCTGTAGCATTCCTTTTCAGTATTTGGGCGGAATTAGTATAAAAGTGAAACTTAGGTGCTAGATATGTAAAGGCATGGATTGACTGACGTGTAAATGTACAGGGGCAGTGAATTATATCTAATTTGGAGGTAACTATTTCATTTGATTCACCTTATGCTTGTTGGGTTGATCTCTTTTGTTCCAAACATCATGTAATTTGGAAAGTTTACAAGCATGCCCCTTTATTCTTCTGCATTTACATATCTAACATCTAAACTTTCATTCATTCATGCATGCTAGCCCTTATATGATAAAGTTGGTGTTAAACCTATAAATGCATAGGAATTTAAATGCCGAGTATGTAAATTTATACTTGAGAATGAGGAATCATAAAGGCATAGAATTG
>NW_018228161.1:58834-59073 GCF_001263595.1 Phalaenopsis equestris
TTGAAGCACAACTCACAACTCTTTACCAAAACTATGAGTTTACCCCTAGGTTTTAGGAGTCTGATAGCGAGTTAAGTTGGATCTGTAAATGTTTGAGGGTTAGTGGAAAGACACTTAATTGAGATTAGACACCTTAGAACACTTCAAGTTTAAACTAAAGTGCACGTATCCTAGATCTTAGGAGCACAACTTAAGAAATAGCTTATCATCCTAATCTTCAAATGACCCTAAGAAATCCA
>NW_018228161.1:59954-69738 GCF_001263595.1 Phalaenopsis equestris
CATTCCCATTTGACTTTCTTATGTCCAATCGTGAAAACCTAAACTTTGAAATCTTGAAAGCAAAACCACCTGATCTTAATCGAGAGTTTTCTTAAGTGATTTCGATCATTTAAGATATAATTAATTATAGGGGTTTGCCTCTATAGGGAACCAGGAACCCAGATAAAATAAACCCTATTTAATTTTTTTATGTTAGATAGGGGAACTTGTTGGCCTTTTTATAAAATATTTCGCAGATCAAAACGGATGTCACAAATTGTTTAGTCTAGATGATTAAATTCCTATCACAAGTAATATATTTATTCTTCGGGATAAATGTATTGCTTGTAGTGTTATATTAAATCATCTAAACTATTTAAAAATGTGAGACTCGTTTGATCTCACTTATTTTAAAAATTAAAATGTTCTTTCAAAAAGTTATATTTATATTTAAATTATTTTCAAAATCACAAAATCATCACCTTTTCAAACTACGAAAGTTGAACAATAAAACGGCCGACAACGCCCTACGGTTCTCATTTCTAGAAATCTCAAGTCAAACTTCTTAGGCAACATTTGCCTAAATCCCTAGCATGAGATCTTAGTAGATTCTATTGATAAAAACTCTAAAGCTCACAAATATTGAATTTCCAATTCAATCAAAATCTCAATTTTATAATCTCTAAATTAATCAAATAGAATTTCAAATCTAATCTCTAAATTCAAATTCAAATCTAAATTTGAATTCAAATTTAGAGTATTGATACTAATATTTTGGTACTTAGTTGATCGTCTTGATCAACACCAATATGCGCATTGTGCCTTGAATGGTCTACCACACATTTTAGACGTCAATTTTTAACATCATTTTCAGTCAATCCTCTCTCTTGAATCATATCCAATTCTATCTAAATTAGAATAAGTTGGAGGGCTCAACAGGTTTCTCAATATCTTAGCACTTCATGCCCTTTCGCCTTCAAACTCTAGAAAAATCTCTTCAAATTTGAATATATCCTGTTTGAAACTCCTGAAACAACAACACTAGCATCCAGACTTTTGAAATCATAAACAAGAAAAGCTAGTATTTTAATTGAGTGTTTTCTCAAGGTTCACAACTCTCGAGATATAATAAGTTAGGAGGTTTACCCTTTAGGAAAAATCAGTATTCCATAATAAAATAAACTCTATATTATACCCGTAAGATAAGGGAAAATCTCTGGTTAATATATATCCATAAATTTTAAAGATTTTTATTATTTGAATGATTGAATTCACTTCAAGATAATATTTTTTCCTCTCAGGATGATAAATAAAACTTCAAATGACGTATTTAATCATTTGCATAAAAATCTTTCAATATTTCTGATGGACGACACACCAAAACAAATTAATACCTAAAAATTTTTCTATACAACCATATACCTACATGCCATACAGACTACCAAAAAATCTTGTTGACATTCAATCACATGCTTACATCAATTGAATGGTAAGCGATCAATAGTATCTGTCAGTTGAGCAGCTAATAGCTTTATCATTTCAATAGTTATTAATAATGAAAACTGGAGAAAAGACAAAAATCCATGAGCTTGCCCGCTTTAGCTAGCAATGCCCGGCTTCCTAAAATTTGTTATTGGAATGGAGATCAAGCCGCAATCTTCGTCTTACCTAGGCAATCATTCTGCGCTAAGTGTTCACTCACAAATAGGCCAGGCTTATTCTCAGATTTGTTCCCAGCTGCATTCTCTAGCTATTGTTTATTTATATAAGAACAAATCAAAATCAGAATTTATTAAATGGAGCAGCTGTTTCCCATTTTTAAGCTTGGTTAGGTACCCATCCATCAACTATATGCCAAATTTTGACAAATCTATCCCTTGAAACCATATATTTTATTTACAAAACAAGCAAAAGCAGCATCTTAACAATTTGAAACAAGTACAGAGAAGACCCTTCCCCATTACTCTCATCTTCCTTTTTTTCTAATATATACCATCAACCCCGTTGCTGAGTGGACTGCCTTTGACCTCCAAAGTGGAGGTTTAAGCTTTGAATAACATAAAAAAAACAAAATAAAAAAAGACTTCTCCTTCACTCTTCTCACTTTCCTATATATTATTTCACTCTTCTCCATTTGCTTTAGGTGTTTCAGAGTGCAAATAATTTGGCTCCCATGTTAAGTATTGGCATGGTACACATGCCAGGAGCCAGGAGCCAGAAGCATAAGATTGTGATACCATCACTTAAAGTTTTAATTTTATTTCATTGAATTAACATTTTGGAAAATAGCTCCAACAACTACCTTATTTCCACTAAAAAAAGCTAGCATCATAGAGAACACTAGTATTTTACAGTGTTTACAATGTTAAGCCAATAGACATTTAAGAACAAGTGAGACGATTGAATCTTATATAAATCATGGAAAGCAGTGCAGGAAATCCATTGAACCTATTCATAATAAAATGTAATTTACTGAAATAAATTTAGCAAACTGAAAAATGATGGTAATGGTAAACCTGGTGTTTTTCTTTCCATCTAGGAAAGAAGCTATTTCCAAGTAGAGCAAACAAGTGATCTCTCATTTCATCATTGGTAACAACCAAACATTTGCAGTTGACTGCTGCATACAACCAGTACCTACACATATAGAAGATTTAAGTCACTACAAATAGTTTCAATAACCCTCATATAAGTTAGGACTCCAAAAGACTGGAAAATAAGGAGCACGCAGGAGAATCATTGCAGTATTTTCGTGCAATACCAAAGAAATAGACTGACAAAACTATTACAAGAGCATCCAGATAACTATTGAAGTGATTTATCTCAATCTAAACTTGTCCGTGACAATATCAAAACCCAGACCACCTGAGCAATGAAAAAGAGGTCGAAATGAGAGAGAGAACAAGCGAAAAATTTTGAAAACTTTATTGTTTTGAAATGATAAACTCAATTATTTTGACAATGATTTTTGACTCAAATAGAATGCCAAAATACTGGTTTAAATTTTGTTTTATTTCTAAATACAATAATAGAAATACAATAATATTATGTTATAGCATTATAGATTAGGTAATCCTAATTTTTAGTATCTAAAATACTTGTTTCCCATATTATTTCAAAATAAAAATTCATCTTTGTTTCAATTTGAAGTTTGTCAGTTTGTTAAAAATCACCGTTCATATTTTTCTCCACAAATATATAAACTAATTATACAATTTACTATGATTCATAGCAATATTTGAGTTACTTAAAAAAAATCTTATATATTCTAGGAAAAAATAGTTTGTGATTTTCACTGATGAACACATTAGGTTAAGTATGGTTTGTTTAATGAAGAAATATCTAATATTAAAAATAATTTTCAAAAGCTTTAATATCATGGGACAAATACAATTTCAAAAAACTATTGAAATATTAAGGAGTAATAATGGTTGAGAGTATTTCAATAATATTTTGGGTTATTTTTCTCAAAAAAAAATTAATTCATCAAAACTCTTGTGTCAACGCTCCACAATAAAATGACATAATTGAAAAACTCTGAAACACAAACACCTCAAAACAGGTGTCGTACCCATGTCGGACACAGACATGGACAAGGCTTTGACATGGGCCGATACATGACAGACATGTTATTAATTGTGTATGAACTCCCCGTTTACATAGACATGGTTTGGACACCACTCAACACAGACACAAGAGCTTAAATTCGAGCAGCATGAAGGCATAAGCCGAGAAGAAACACAAAATCAAACCAACGGAATTCTCAAGCAGTTCTCATAGAATAATTCTCGCCATCGCCTCGCCATTGATCTCATCTTCTATGATCGAAGCAAGCAACAAGCAAGTCAATGTCGAGCGTCATTGATTGAAGCAAGAGAGTCGTCAAGCAGCCCTGATAGGAACAAGGGAGTCTTCGATGAAATCCAGAGCTTTGGCGTGATCTGAGGCACGATCCAGAGCTTCGACATTATCCAGAGCACGATCCAGAGAGAGATCCAAGGCTTCAACATGATTTTCGACCGATCGAGAGAACAATTCAAAGTTTCGATGCGATCTAAAGCCTTTGTTCTAGCATTCAAGTTTATCAAACTAGCGGTTCCATGATCGTACAATACTTATTTTTTCTCTATTATTTTTTTAGTTTATTTTGTAGAATTTTTATTTGAAGGTTTTCACTTATGCAAGTTTGCATTTGATATGCATTTTTATCTACGGTTACGTTCATTTATTATAAAATTATCTTATAAGTTCTACAAAAAGGTTTAGATGTTAAATATATCAAAAAATTATCATATCATTTAAGAGCAAATCACAAAAAAACTTTATGGTTGAATTGGCATTAAAAAACATATAATCAAGTTGCCTATCTTCAGTGGCTAAGTTGCAAAACCTAAATTTTAAATTCAAATTAATTTTAACTTACCATACATTTGCATTAACACAGCTACATGAAGACTTTTAAAAAAGGACTTATCTAGAAAAAAATATATAAGAACAAAGTTTTTGGTTTTTTTAAACAAATAAATTTTCAACTTTCATATTAGAAGCTTCTTGCTTTCAGTACAATATAATTAGGCTTTAATCTAGTGATAACCCTCACATTGGATATGGGATTCAAAGTTTAGGGTGTATTTGGGGTGCCATTTTCGCTGCTTATCAGCCCAAAACGCCGACCAAAGTGTTCAGGAGGCTGCTTCTCACGTGCTTTAGGCAGAGTACTGCTGTAGAATGGTAAAAGCCGAAATGACTAGGGAGGGTTCATTCCACGGTTAGAGCTCCGTTTCAACTACAAAATCTCATCGTTGCCCCTCTACAATTTCCAAAATCCCTCCTCGTGTCCCCTCCAATATCCCTCCTCCCCTGCTCACCATATTTTTTATCTATGTGTGGCTTTAGAGCAGAATCCCAGCTACCTTCTCCCCTCCATCCATTTTTTGTGTCGTCGCCTCTCACTACCTATCTCAAAATATATCTCTCCTCCTTTGTTCTCTATGGTGGAGGTTTGATGGTTTGCGTTCTACAATCTTTTCCTTTTGATGATTTGATGGTTTGTGTTTCACCATCTTCTCGATTTACCTGTTGGTGGTTTGATGGTTTGATGGTTTGTGTTTTACCATCTTTTCCTTTTGTTCTTTTTGCTTTCCTGAGAAATTGCATTGAGCCGATGGAAACATAAAAATAATTTTGAAGATTTTTTGAAGTATAAAAAATTAGGTATACTTTAAAAACGATTTTAGTGTACATTTTTTGTCGAATTAGTATTACAATGTACTCTCAATTGAGATAGACTCATCTTAAAGGGTGATAAAAGAGATAAGCACTTCAAGTAGGGCCCAATACTAGATCACGGATTCAAATCAACATGGACTTGCGAGTCGAGTTTGAAGATGATAGATCACTCGCCAGGCTGAAGAAAAACAGACTCGCCTTGCTAGATTAAAGGCATCTGCACAGCAGCGACAAGGCATGCTTACACACCTATCACAACGAAGCATCCACCATGGCTCCATAATGAAGCCATATACATCAAAGCAGTCTTTCTAAGCCAACCAGGCCAGGTCCTCCAATAAGTAGACCGCACAATTCGAATTTGTATCAAGGCAGAAAAACTTCTAAATGACTTAATCTTTTTTAACATGTGTATTACTTATTTTGTAGCTTTTTTATAAAGCTCAAGACCCTAGATCTCTATCTATAAATAATGAATCCCAAGGAAAGTTAGATGTTCTACCTTTTTTACTCCTTTTCCCCATTCACGTTGTCATTGTAGCATTGTAAGTCATATTTTATCATATCAGCTTCCTCTACCCATCTCTTTTCTAGACTTTCTAATTTTCTCTGAATTAATAAGATTTGGGTGTAACCCACATTCTAAGCAAGCCTGCAAACATGTTATGTTATTGAAGATATGTAAGTAGAGTAAAAATTAAAATAAAAAACAATTAAGGAATGACCAAAGAGTTTCTAATTATAGCAAATTTAAAATAAGAAGCAAAATTGATTCCAAATCATTGTTGTACCCATAATGAAGACACTTATAAAGAATATTAAACAAAAATGTGCATTAATATAGTTTGCAAATAATAATTCTAATCGATGAGATAACTATAGAAATAGTTACAGTAATTGAGAAAATGTCAAAAGAAAGAAAACTTAAGAGCAATAGAATAAATTCCCAATATATGGCATATAATTTTAATGAATGAGAAACTTATAATTAGAAATTAAAGAAAGTTAGATACATATTATATAATTCCAATGTATTTACACAGTTAACACCTAAAATTTGATATTGACGTTTATAAGACTCTTCGGAGACATCCGATAAAATTGGAACAATATAGAGAAGATTAGTCTGGTTCATGTGCAAGGATAACACGCAAAAATCGAGAAATTATATTGACATTTATAATATTTTTGTATAACGAACCTATGTAGGAAAAGATTTATGTACTATGCATGCAAATATGAAAAGTTTTGATGTTAGATATGTAAATAATACAAAATTATGTCATATGTATGTAAATGGCCCTATAAATTAATACTAGAAAGAGATAAATTCCTGCCTAAGAATGATAGATTTAAGTTTCTCGAGTTTATTATACATAATTTGTAAAAATAATTTTAGGAGTTTAAAATGGATAAATATCCAAAAAAATATATCATTTGATAAGTGGATGTCATAAAGCTAAGGATCCAGGTATTAACTATTGAAAAAAACTATTGCTACAAAGTTGAGCATGATAGACATGAGAATGTTAAGATGGATGTGTGTCAAAACATAAAAAGAGAAATTAAGAAATAAATTTATTAAAGAAAAGTTAAAAAGGCAGCAATTGAAAATAATGTAAGCGAATAGGGAATTTGATGGCTTGAGCATGTAACACAAAGTGGCAAAAAAAGCATGCATTAGACAAGCAAATAAGATTTGAGGAAATTTTGGAAAAGGAGGGACGGTTGAAAAGTAACATCGATAAAATTTGTTCTTAAAAATGATTAACACCATAAACAGCACATAACAAACAAAAAAAAAATGAGAAGCCACTAAGCCAACCCAAAATAGTTAGCATAAGACTAATGATGATGAAGCTAAAGAAAATCAGATTTGTGGTCCTCTATTTTCTTCAATTCATATCCAAATATTCAAGATTCTGATAATTACTTTAATATGCGTGGCCACAACAACGATGAAGAAGCTACAAGAGAATATATGAGAACTTTTTCTGAAAAACAACATCAACTTAAGCTTAATCCAAGGAACATAGATCCTCAAAGAAGCAAAACATAAAAAAATATAAATAAAAAACTGAACGAACTAGTTACCAGTCATCGTTAGATCCAGATGGAGTGACATAGAGTGAGCCACTCCTTCTCCAGCTCTCCAACAACCTTTTATTGTTTGAATTATCAGCTTGTCCACCTCTTACCCGGCTGCAATGTAGGACAACAAGAGGCAACTTATCTGATGAACTCATCTGACGGAGTTCATTAACAATATAATTTAGCTGCATATGTTACACAAAATGTATGTTACCCTAAACCCTAAAACATAAAAAAGAACCAAATATCAAATTCTAGCCAGCTTTTCACTGCATTGAAACTATATAACAGCTCATTTGAAATAACATTACCTGGAAAAAACTGAATTTGTGTTGATTATTTAGGCCAACATTTGCACCATCTATGACTGCATCAAATGGCCCATACCGGTCAAGCCACGACTGTAAACAGTGAGCAAATAACTTGAACTTAACTTCCTCAATTCATCATAGCAATTTCCTAATTAAAATAAAATAAAAGAGCTAGAAACTCTCAGCAAACTGTAATGGTCTACAGTGCTCTTCATCTGCCAACTCAAACTGTTGGAAGAAGGCTAATGATGATCATAATCTGCCCTTAATAAGAGATAAGACTAAAACATGTTGTAATGCAACTTCTCCAATTTTATTGTGGGATATTTCAGGAAGATAAGCATTGCAATGATATAAAGAAACTCTGTTTTCGTAATGAGATCAGTGAAATTCAGATGTTTATTGCAGCAGGAAGCAAGTCTGGTTACTGATTTAGCTACAAAAAGGGAATTGGAATCGATCTTGCATCAAAACTTCAACCAAGTTGTCCGAGTAAGAACATTGCATTGGATTGATAGGGTATTTAACCCGTTTCCAAAAACAAATTGAAGTGCAAACCCAATAGATCAACATTTTCTATTACCATCAAGAAAGTGGTATTCATATTGCAAATAAAATGATCTGTTTACCTCACGGATTAGTGCAAGATGAGAAACTGCAACAAACAAGAAATCAAGTAGAACAATTAAAGGTACTTCGATAAGCATAAAATTCAGAGGCACTGTAACTAAAACACCAACAGGTAATCTCCTATATTTAAAAAGAGTAATAATAAGAAATCCAAAAGAGAACAAATATAAAGTGGCAAAGTTCCACATATGCATTCTATTTCATCAAGTCCTAAAACAAAAAATATTAAAAAAAAGAAGTTTCTACACAATGAAAGGTAAAGAAGCTAACTTGTAATGTTAATCCAGCTTCCACTAGAATTTTAACGAAGGTATCCTTCAGCCTTCATTCAATCAAACAGGAAATGAGAATCATATGTGTGCATATGAATCAAACGAACAGAAGTGTAATTGTGCTCTACTACTATTATAAATAACCAAAATAAATAACGTGAAAAATGCACAATCAGTCGAACCTGGAAACCTGTAAAATCCGCCTTAGCCTCCTTTTGACTAGCCAGTTCGGCCAATGATCTTGCGAACACCTCAGTCTCCACAGGATCTATATCTATAGACATCATCCTATCCCTACACCGCCTGCACACACCTTCCTTATCCATTTCACTCCTCCCGACACTCCATTGCCCTTTACCTAACCACCCCTGTCCATGCCACCCTCCTCCTCCTGTTAACACCCCTTTATTGACCATCTCCACGTCCCACTCGTGAAGTCCAAATCCTGCCGCCTGCACTGAATTAAACCAACCTTCAATCAACTCAGCTGTCGTCTCGGACACCATCCTCAATTCGGCCCTCATCCTGTGCAACAGCCGGTAGACATCTTCTCCCCTCCCTAGCTCGGAATTGAGACGGAAGAGAGCTGCCAGCTCCAGTTCCTCGGCAGCAACCTTTGCCTCGACCATGTGAGCCTCGAGCTCCTGGGCCTTCTCAACGTCGCCTTTCTCGCAGAAGCCGAAAAGTGCGGGGCCGTAGCTGCGGAGGCGTGGGGTAATGCCTGCGGCGGACATGGTCTTAATGAACTGAAAGGCAAGGTCGGGATCGCCACGGGCGGCGGCAAGGCGGACGAGGGTAGTAAAGGTGGCCTCGTTTGGGACGACGCCGTCGACTGACATCTGAGGGAAGATTTCAAAAGCACGGTCAGCCTCGGAAGCGGTGGCGGAGAGATGGGAGCACAAGTAGAGCAGGACATTATAGTGGTGAAGGGATAGCGGGATGGAACCGGCGCGGGCGGAGTCGTAAAGGCGGAGGGCCTCGGAGACGTCTCCTTGCTTCGAGCACATATCAAGGTGGTGGCGAAGGAGGTTCTCCGGCGTCTCACGTCGAGCCTTTTTGGATAATTTGAGGGTACTGTTGGCAGCGGAAGTGGTGGAAATCGGAAAGGACATGGTGGAAGGGTTTGTTAAGGAGAGGTGTTTGAAGTTATGCCGAATAGAAGGACGGGAGATATGACGGTGAGAACGACGAGAGGCATGGGTTACGGCGTGGAAGAAGGAAGAGGGGCAGCGGATTAGAGAGGAGCGGAGGAAAATTGCCGGAGGCATTCCT
>NW_018228161.1:69750-71824 GCF_001263595.1 Phalaenopsis equestris
AGGCATACCTGTTTCTCTCCTGCTCTCGTCGTGAAGCGAGATGGAAAGTGGTGAGTAGCCAGCGAGGGAAAAAAATTGTGTGGAAAAATTTCTATCCTGAGAAGTACGGATCTGTTTGCCGCAGCTTTTTCAGCTGCAGTTGTCTGTAGATGAAAAAAAAAAATTTGAGATAGAAACTGCAACAAGAAATCAAGTAAGATCATTTAAAGCTACTTCGATAGGTATAAAATGCCTATTGACACTTCTTGCGGGTTACAGCTTAGAAAAGTAGAGAAAAACGAGAGTATGAAGTGCAATATGAAAAGTGTAGAGAAAAAAGATATGTTCTTTTATTCAAGAAATTGTTGGTATTTATATTTTAGCCAGCTTTTTTGGGGGCTTTACTAGTCATTATTTTATTATTTTGTTATTATTTGATTAGGGGCATTACAAATCTGTTCTTTTATTCAAGAAATTGTTGGTATTTATACTTTTATTGGGGGCTTTACTAGTCATTATTTTATTATTTTGTTATTATTTGATTAGGGGCATTACAAATCAATATTATCATCTTTGACACATTTTCATAATTATAACTTATATTTATTGGACATATAGAGGGAAGCTTTGATCTTTATCGGTGGTGTCTTATTAAAATACTCCTTTAGAATAGCCCCCACAAGCTCAGCCATTGAGACCCTAAGGGTGTCCTCTTCTCTTCATAGTTCGGTCACTCACTATTGTGGGATGGTCGTTGATCAGAATATCAGGTTTGACCCGATTATTTCTGATTATTTATGCCTTCATTACGATTTTTACTATGTTGATTTCTTGTAAGTCTCAAGTCTTCTAAAAGTTTTATGAAACTTATTATCAATTATAAATACCATACAAATAATTTTGATGATCATTGAAATAATTTTTATGTAAAACCTTTTAATTCAAATTTTCATGCTTGAAGATTATCATCATAAACCCTAAATTATCGTTTTCTTCCACGTGTCAATCCAATGATCCAAATTGCATTATGTAAGTTACATGATCTTCATAATTACATATGAAGATCATGCAAACCAGTTTGATGGTTGTTGGATGTCATTTTTTCTTGAAATTTTGTGCTTATGGTTTCCATGCACGAAAAATGGTCATACATAAATAAATTTTAATGATTTATTATTTTTTAAAATGGACTTTGTCATTACATTTATATTGTCAAAATATTTCAAATGAGTTACTCTACATTTAATTTGAACTCCAATTGGAGGTCCATTAAGCCAAAGAATAATTAGGAGAGATAAAAATGATAAATTTGATAAAAATATAATTTGACCATAACTACCTCAAAATGACTTCAAATGAACCTGAGACATTAATTAATGTTGTTCTAAAGTCAAAAATATATAATTTTGACTAAGATAATAAATTATAAATTTTTGCTCAAAATCTACCATTTTATCTCTCTAAAGTGTTTGAACCCACTTTGACAGATATATTTTTTCATAGAGTTTGAATTAATAAAAAATCACTTGGATCATTAAATTCCTTCTATTTTTCTTCTTCAAATGATTTAAAGTTAATTTTTTTGTCATAACCAACTCCTAACCACCTTGTAACAACTTCCCTAACCGTCCAACCTCTTTAAATGTTTATATCTTTAATTAGAGAACTTCTTTTTCAAAATAATTTGAACCATCCCATTCATTGTCTTATCCTCTTCAAAATAACCTAAACTTGCATTTTTTTTCATAACTAAACTAATTACCTAGACCTAATAATAATTAAATCCATCTATTGATCACATTAAGAGAACCTGAATTAATCTAATTAATTTGTAATAATTTAATTAAACAATTTAGTCATTTATTTAATTAATTAAAATAATTAAATCCCAATTCTCTAATTAAATTATTAATAAAACACTCAAACGCTAAATTAATCTAATAATCCACTAAATGCATTAATAATTAAATTAAATAATAGATATCTTAATTAAAATATTAATTAAATATTTAAATATATTTTGTAGTTAAATTAAATTAAATTCAAATCAAGCCATAAAAATTTTAATAAAAAAATTATAAATAAAGTATATATT
>NW_018228161.1:71859-79234 GCF_001263595.1 Phalaenopsis equestris
ATTAAAAATAAAATATATATTTCAAAAATATTTAATTTTAAAGTTTAATTCATTATTTAAAAATAAATTTAAATAAAAAATAAAGAATAAATTAATTAATAATACTCTAAATACTTTATTAAAATAATTAATTAATTAATTAATTAATATTGAAATTTACCAATTAAAAATTAAATCCATGAAACTTCAATTAAACAATTTTAAAAAACATTTAGTTACATCACTAATATTAAAAAATTTAAATAATTAATTAATAACTCAAACCAATAATTAACCAATTAAACATTTAATAATTAAAAAATAATAATTAATAACTAATTTATTAATTAAATAATTAGACACTTAATTGAATCCATGAAATCTTTTCTATTTCAACTAAGTGTGCTCTAAAAGATGAATTTTTAAATAAATAACTCACCAAAATACTTTTCTAATTCAATTAAATGAACTCTAATATTCCTTATTTTTAAGTATAGAAAAAGCTCGAAGGATATTCTCCATAAATGAATCTTTGAAAGAATTTAATTTCAAATCACTTTAAGGGTCCTTTAAAACATAAAACTTCTTAGTAGAATTTTTTATTGTTCGGAACCACCTTAGATCTCAAAAGCTTTTTATCTAAATGATTAAATATGGCATTCAAAGAATAATATACTCTCTCAAAAGATAGAGACGTTACCTTAGAATTGATTCTATCATTTGGACAAGAGAAATCTCTGGAATATATGGATATATGGAACCAGGATTTCTCAAGTATATTACAAGTGTAAGATTAAGTTCATTTTAATTTTGGGATCTCGCTCCCTACAAGTTCAAGCCCTTGTAGTTAATTACATCATTAGAGTTAAGAGCACTAAAAAAACTCTTGATTAAAGTGATGAGTCAAATCATCAGAGATCAAACTGTCATAATTTGAATGAGAGTCCAAATTTTATGAATTGTGTTCAAAAGCATAATGTTTACAGCCTGATGACAACGTATCAAAAGAAAGGTCCAAGATTTGATGAAAAAAGTATGGTGTTGAGTTTGAATTAATCAAATAGAGTCAAATGATAAATCAGGGATACTAGATTTAACCGATAGATATGTTTAGAACCCTAAGCTAAGGATAAAGTCATGTAGGAAAGGATTTCTGGATGAGAAGTAAAACCCTAGACTTTATTAAAAATTCTATAGACTAACTAACCAAGATTTTTGGAATAAAGTCCCCATTTAAGATACCCATGACTTTCCTTTGTCTTAGGATCATTAGTATATGTTGATTATAACCAACCTCATGATGAGGAATCCCTTTTAAATATCAGAGCATGATGAATTTGTATTTTTATGGCAATCTAAAATACCTTGATCGGTAACTGAAACACCTAAAATATATAGTATTTTTAGACACATTTTTATACCTTTTTTTGAGATATTGCACTTTAATAGAAGTTATTTTTGTGTTTCTCTTGTAGATACAAGTAAAAATGAAAAAAAAATGCTTAAAGGAGTGACAAAATGATCAAATTTGGAACAAAAATGTGAAAAATTGTGCAAAAGAGTTTTGGCGCCTAACCGCCGGTTAAATAGAGAAGGTCGCACCTAAGCACTGAGACCCCATGCTTAAGCGTCAGTGGTAGTTACTAGAAGACTAAAATGGGTTTTCATGAATTTTGCAGAGGTTTTTGAGGCATCCATTGGCTTAATAGGTGGTTGTAACCACCATGGACGAAAATTATCATGAAAGGATGCGTCTCTTGGGCAAATACATCGAATCAAGACACATTTTGAAGAGATCCCAAGACACCTCTTGGAAAACTATAAAAGAAAGAAGAGAGGACTTAGAAAAGAGTCCTGAAAATATTGGCAAGTTTTGAAAGTTCTTTTCTGGGGAGTTAGTTCGGAGAGATTTTCAGGAAACCAGTTTGTATTTACTTTATCCTTTTTGTTATTTTGTTTTGAGTGATTGTAAAAGAAAAGAGGTTCAAAGGAACTTCAAGAGTTTGGTGGAGGACTTGAGATAAGTTTTTATCTTTTTTTTAGACTAATTTTGATTTTAATTGAGACTTGTTGTTGGTTTGACAATGATTTCTTATTTTAAACTAAAGTGTGGTTTTATGTTCTCCATGGATTATGTGTAGTTTTCTTTATCTTTCTTCTTAAAATGATAAGTAATTAAGTTTTGGAGGGAAGTTGTGGAGAGTATTGATCTTTAATGTTGGAAGAAGTTGTGATGATTTACATCCATGCACTTCATTTACTTCTTGATTTGGCCTATACAGGTATTAAAATTTGTTATGAGAAGATGTAAGAACCGGGCTGGTATTGTCTCAATCAACAATTGGAAAGAATCACATGAGGTTATATGAATGAGAATGTAGTTCATATGATTGAGTGCAAATAAATAGGGAAACATTCATTGATGGGTGTAGAGTTAGAGGACTTTAAAGTGACAGGTTAAAGCCCCCAACTTGGTTTATTATTTTAGTTCTTTATAGCATCTCTAATAAGGATAAAGAATATTATTGCTCCTATTTGACACAACAAAATTCCTATACTTGTTACTAATTCATGATAAGAAGAAAGATATTTTCATATTAAGTATTTTTCTTCTACAAAAACTTTAGTTATCTTTTTAAGTTACTGTTTATCAAAAATACTAAAAATATTTTAAATTTTAAATTCCTGCAAAAATCATTTCTAGTTTAAGTAATTATCTCTTTAAAAGTAATTTCATTTACTTCTGGGAATTTTCTAGTTAATTTATCATTTCAAATTTAAACATTCCTCATGGATCGAGATTCAGGTCTTAATCAAAAAGTCATATATTATTTCATAACGATACGTATACTTGCGTAGTATCCCAATAAAAATATATATAAATTAAAAAATTAAATTTTTATTTTTCTTTAGGATCAAATTTTTAGTTTTGTTGTAAAATAAGAAAATATAAGTGAAAAATACCATTAGAACTATTGTTATAATGTGCATAAGCATTAAGTCGGAATCAATAACTATAGGCTACTTCATTCTAAGGTATTCACACTTGACTTAGGGGGTATGTTTATTATTTTTCATGTCCTAGTACATAACAATAAATAAGTACATGAACTAACCTAGGCTTTTATACTCAGAATAACTTGGGGTAGGTCCATGGCCCTTGGCTTGGGTTAGTTAACCTAAGTTTCATGTCGGATCTTCCTAGGTTCAGTTCTTGTTTGTTATGTCAGTGTGTTATAGATATTTATTTGAACTTCAATATTTGCTTTAATGTCTTGTTTGATTCCTAGGTATGTCAGTTATGTTGAGAAATCAAGATTTTCTATGTTTTGATTTTTCTTTTAAAATTTTTTATTTTTGATGTTTGTGAAGAGAACCATCTCGTAAGAGGTTTTTACCTTTGTTTTTATTTTATGTATTTTTTGTTATTTTTTATTTTTTTTTCAAGTATAAAATGACATATGAAAGAAAACAAAGCATGAAACTACATATGAAATAACAAATATAAAGCAGTACTTAGCCTTGGATTAGACTTTGGATAGGTTTGAGCTAAGGTACAGTAAGAATTAACTAGTTTAGGTCAGGGTTAGACTTGGACTAGCTTGGGATAAGTTGGATTGAATTTGGATTAACCTTGGTTAATGATACAACTAAAATATATAGTCTTTATGTACATATTTTTATACCTATTTTTTAGACAGTGTGCTTTAATGAAAGACATTTATGTAATTTTATTTCAGGTACAATCAAATGGATGAAAAATTGTGAAAGAAGTGAAAAAAAGTCAAATTTGGAGCAAAAATGAAGAAGGTGTAAAAATAAGTTAAGGCACCTAAGCGCACAGGACTAGCGCTTACGCACCAATTAAACAAAGAGAGTCGTGCCTAAGCTCCAAATACCCTGCACTTAAGCTCCGAAAGTAGTTACTTGATGATTATTTGAATTTGAACAAATTTTTGAAGAGGTGTTTGAAGCAACCTTTGGAGAAAATGTGGGAAATAATTAATGGACACAACAATTCATTCAATTACCTTTGAAAGAAGGCAACTTCTAGAAGATTCATTAAATGGAGACACATTTTGTAGAGACACCAATGAACCTTTTGGAAAATTATAAAAGAAGACTTAAATTTAAGAAATCATCATCATCCACGAGATCCATCTAGAGCCAACCACCATACGCAGCCACCGTCGCCGCCTACTTTTATTTTTATTTTAAGTTGTAGTTTGTATTGTAAGTGAAGGAAAAGATTCAAAGGAACTTCAAAGCTTTGGTGGAAGCTTTGGTGGAGAGGATGTGGAGAGGATTTTGAGATAAGTTTTCATCTTGGTGACTACATTTGGTTTTAATTTAGACTTCGTATTTGTGTGCATGATTTCTAATTTCAAATTCAAGTTTGGTTGCGTTTTCTCCATGAATTTTGAATAGTTTTCTTTATCTTTTTCCTTAAAATGATAAGTGATTAAGTATTCGATGAAAGTTATGTGTAGTATTAGTCTTTAATGTTGGAAGAAGTTGTGATGATTTTAAAACTTGTACTTAATTTACTTCTTGATTTGGTCAATTAAGATGTTAATACCTATTATGAGAACATGTAAGATCTGAGAAGATGGTATAAGATCTGAGATGGTATTATCTCAGTCAACAAATGGTAAGAATCATATTTGATTTTATGGACGAGAATATAATTCATGGGGTTGAGTGCAATAAAATAAGGAAATAAACTTTGAAGGGTGTAGACTTAGAGGACTTTAGAGTGTCAGGTTAAAGCCCCTAATTTGATTTATGGTTTTAGCTTTTGATACGAGATGTTAGCGCCCAGGTAGAGGGAGAAGAGGGAACTCTAGAGTGAGAGATAATATCTTCCTTACCTAACCCGTCTTCAAGACTATTCAAATTGTAGATTAACCAATGTTCTTTATAGCATCTCTAGTAAGGCTAAAGAATATTGTTGCACTTATTTGACACAACACAATTAGCATACTTCCACAACAAAATTCCAATACTTGTTATTGATTCATGAGGAAAAAGATATTTTATTTATATTTCCTTTATTTTGCAAATATTTAGTTAAATTAATTGGTTGTTTACTTTACTTTTAATTATCAAAAATCACAAAAAGAATCAAGCTTTCATTCCTATTATAGCATCTAGAGTTTAAGTAAGAATATTTTGCTATGTAGAATTTTGTTATCTAGATTCTTCTTATTTTAGTTGCATATTGTAATTTTTTTTCTAAAGGTTCGATATTCATGGCTTAATAAAAAATTTCTATATTACTTGATAACGATGCGTCTACTTGCGGAGTATCCTATATTTGAATATTATAAGTCTATTTTTACTTGTATCGAAGCCAAGTTTTTACCTAGCTTTTGCTCAGAAATAAGTTTTTGGCACCATTGCAAAGTAAGAATTATGAGTAAAGAAGAATTGAGAATATAATCACATACATCACATTAATATATATAAAGAGAATCAGAATCAAGTTTTTGGTGTCATTGCTGGGGAAGATGATACACAAAAAATATATGCATTTTTAGACCCATATTTTATACTCATTTTTGGTGATATTGCACTTTAATGGAAGGTATTTTGATATTTTCTTGCAGGTTATTGATTTTTAGGGCTTAAAGCAAAAAGAAAGCAAAAAGGATGAAATTTGGAGTCAAAATTACATTTTTGAAGAAATGCTCAGCACTGGCAGCGTCGAGGTCAGCACCGACGACGCAGAACAACTTAAGGCTGGAGATTTTTACTCAGCGCCGACGGCGCTAAAGGCAGTGCAGACCCCATTTCTAGTAGGTTCCATGTATTAGGCGATTTTTTGAAGAGTTTTTGGAGGCACCTCTTGGAGAACTGACCTTGGGCTTTATTTGGGGCCAAATTTCATCAGAAAAAGGGCTCCTCTATGTTTTTCACTCCTCTACATTCATTTTTCGCACCACATCATTCCATTCCACTATCATATTGGAGTGAATTTTTTATTTTGCTTTCATAATTTAGAGTTTTTATGGTGAAATTTAGTGTGAAACTTTCTGTAAGAGTGTTGGAGAAGGAGAAAAATGAAAGATATCTTCTTCCTGCATTTCTAAGGCAAGGCTACAAAGGATTTTCTTTAAGAAATAGTTTTTAAATAAGTATTGTTTGTTTATCGGTGTTGTATGAACTTTCTTTTATATATGAAATTTGTGTTTTGTTATTTCTTTCTCATGAAGTCTGAGTAGTTCCCTCTATCTTTCTCCATACTCTGAGATATGGTGGAATGAAGAGATAATATGGATGTGTCAATATTAAAATGTAAAATAAATTGTGATGATTTTTTAACTTTGAACTTAATTTACTTTTTGATCTGGTTAATTTAATTGTTAAAATGTGTTGTGAAACATATGATCCGGGAAATTGAGTATGATTTCTACAACAGAGTGAGGATCACATTTGATTCAATGGAGGAGAACATCGTTCATGGAATTAAGTGCAATAAATAGGGAAATATTCTTTGTTGGGTGTAGAATTAGAGAACCTTTAGGCTGACAGACTAAAATCTTCAATTCAGTCTTATTGTTTAAAAACTGAAGTGAGAGCTAGCCTTCAGGTGAAGGGAAGTGGGAGCTCTGGAGTGGGAGTCGATATCCTCCTAGCCTAGCCACGGATTTAGGGACTAAACGCTGAGATTAGCCAATGGTTTTCTATGCACTATATCAGGGTAGAGAATTCAAATTGTTCCTATTTGGCACAAAACATATTATGAATATTTATCTCATCTCATATTCTCATAGCTTCATTATAGCGGGAAGGATGCTTTTTCACATAAAAATTTTTGTTACATAAACATAGTTAATAGATTAGTATTTACTGTTTTAAACTTTGTATTTTCTATTTGATAATAGTTTAAAAATTTAATTTTTGATTACATCTCAACAATTGAAATTAGTGACAGTGATTTTATTTGACTTTCTGTGAATTCCTAGCAAATTTATCATTTTCAATTTAAACCTTCCCCGTGGGATCAATATTTTGGGCTTAAATATAAAGTTCATTATTACTTGATAATGATATCTATACTTGCGTAGAATCTGAATATTAATTGATTATACTTATTTAAATTTTACACAATATATCACAACAAATAAATCAGATCAAGTTTTTGGCGCCGTTGTCGGGAAAGGTAACAGTTAAATTAAATAGTTTTGATAAATTAGAAAATTTAGAGATAATATATATACCATAAAAAAAACTAAAAAATTAAAAAATCAAAAATCTAAAAAGAAATACTTTTATTAGAGTGTTTATTTTACTTTACTTACTTTATTTGTTTATACAAAATATTAGATCTGAAGGTTTAGTACCTTACGATTCAGAATTAGAACGTACTATTAGAAAAATTTGAAAACAACAA
>NW_018228161.1:81557-84012 GCF_001263595.1 Phalaenopsis equestris
GCAGATATTAAAGGAATTAGTCCTTTAATTTGTATGCACAGAATTTTATTAGATGAATAATATGAACCTAAAGCGGATCCTCAGAGAAGATTAAACCCAATAATGAAAGAAGTTGTTAAAAAAGAGATTTTAAAGTTGTTAGATGCTGAAATTATATATCCTATTTCAAATAGTACTTGGGTAAGCCCAATTCACTATGTTTTGAAGAAAGGAGGAGTGAATGTTGAAGAAAAAAAGAAAAATGAATTAATACCAATAAGACAAGTAATTGGGTGGAGAATTTGCATTGACTATAGAAAACTAAATATGGCCACCAAAAAAGATCACTTTCCTTTACCCTTTCTAGACCAAATGTTGGATAGATTGGTTGTGAACAAATATTATTGCTTTTTAGATGGATATACCAGATATCACCAAATTCCAATCTCCAGAGGATCAAGAGAAAACAACGTTTACAAGCTCATACAAAACATTTGCTTTTTGTAGAATGCCTTTTGGACTACGCAATGCACCTACAACATTTTAAAGATGCATGATGTCAATTTTTAGAAATTTTATAGAGCTTGGAATGGAAGTGTTTATGGATGATTTTACTGTTTTTGGGACTTCATTTGAGTTATGTATTAATAATTTAGAAAAAAGTTCTGGAAGTATTGTCGAGGCTATTTTTGGTTGGGGGAGTTGCCCATAAGAAGCTGTCGGTCACCGGAATCGAAATCACGCCGCTCGCTTTGGAAGAACATTTTAATTTACATATATATATTTAGTTTTAGAAAAATATGAAATCAAACTGACACCATATTTTTCATGTTTAAATGAAAGAGCGTTGTACCTCAAATCCTGTATCTATCCACAAGGATAAACACAAGACTTGAGGATGAGGCTCAATCAAATAAACTAAAGAATATATGACATCCGTTTGGTCTACAAAATTGTTTTATTTGCTAATAATTTCCCCTATTTAATATGAATTAAACTGAGTTTGAGAAAAGCTTCCTATAAGGGCAAGCCCCTATAGTTAATTACATATTAAATGACCAAAGTCACTTAAGAAGACTCTCGATAAAAATTAGGAAATATTATCTTCAAGGAATTTCAAAGGGCAGGACTTTTCAATGAGATCGGACAAAGAGGTGTGAAATGGGATTGGTTCAAATTTGGAACATTTTGTTGTAGAGTCCAAAGGAGAAAGAACTAGGGGATGTCATGGATCCAGAGGAGAACCCCGGTGACTTCCCAAGCTATCCTAATGAATGGTTTCAGTTTTAAGAAGAAGTATTTAGGTGTTTCATCCTGCTAATTTTATTAGTTAGGGCTTACATTAGTGTGAAACTATCACACAAATAGCCTGGAAGAAGTGAGGATTTAGGTCATGACAAACGACAACCTCGGAATCCTAAGGCAAGTTAGGAATCCTAAGACAAGTTAGGGCTTATATTGTATAGCAGGGCTATACAAAGACTTAAGGATAAGATGAGGATTTACGTTGCATAAGCAAGCAACCTTGAAATTTTATGGCTTTTTTGTTTATATCTAAGGAAAGAAGATTAGTTTAGCTGGAGAAGATAGGTTTTGCTGTTGAAGATGTCTGTGCTGCCCACAATGCTAGCTCTAAGCTCCTTGTCGCGATGAGTTTAAGTTTTCTTGTATGTCACGTTATGATGTCAAATCAGGTGGCTCTATGGTTGAAGCTCTTTAAATCTTATGGGGGCATGTTAAAGTTGATTAGAGCTACACCGGTTAGGATCCTACGATTTCCTCGTTCCGACACCTCTATTTTCTATTAGATTCACTTAGTCCAAATGAACTTACTAAACTCAACTTAATGAGTTCCATAATTTTGTTTAGACCGTGGGAAGCCTCGTTAACAACCGTAGGTTATCTCGTTTGAGGAATTCCCAATCATCCAATAGAGACATCTTAATTTAGTTGCAATTGTAGTTTTGTGTGATGTTTGTGATAAAATTTTGAGTTGTCTTATATTTTCATTGTTGTGGAGGTGAATTTTATCTTGGGTTATTTTAATTTTGGTTTTAGTTTTGGTTTTGTGGCTATCCTGATAGTTTTAGTTTTCATGCAAGGTGGTGTCATTGTTTAGCATGCAAGTTTTGCAGGTATACAAGTACAATATGAAAGTACAAGAAAGACGACGCTAAAAATTGTAAAAGCGTATCTGGCGAGTCTTCTCTTTCCACCACCTGAAACTCAAAAGGCATGTTAAGGCAGTTTATATGAAATAGGGAAGTAAAATTTTGATGACCTATCTAACCCTAGGTCATATCTTGGTGAGTCCTTAGGAGTTTAATTAAGGATGATATTTATTAAGTTTATTAGATCTCTGAGGTATCTAACAGATTTAGAGAAAGGAGCAGGTCCGTGCTACTCTCTCACTGCCCGGTGGAAAATCCTGAGTTTTTTTAAACTTATTATGTTGCTTCATAATTCATCCTGTAAA
>NW_018228161.1:84353-86988 GCF_001263595.1 Phalaenopsis equestris
GGTGAGTGTCTTAATTAGCTTTGAAAAGATCAAGCTTTAGGTGATCATGATTCGTGATTTGAATTTTATTTGAAAATCAAAATAGGGGTATTAGATTGATTAATTATTGACTTCAAAAGTCATACCCCTAAGTCCTGGATTCATTTTATTTTAATAAACTTTCAAATTTTAATAATTTAGAAATTTATTCACTTATCTTTTTCAATTGGGAAAGTGAGGTTGGTTTCTACCAATTAACCCATTGTGTTTCAAACATCCATATTAAGATCAGAGGTTACCCATTCCCCTCCTTGAATTAAGCCTAAATGTTAATTAAGGCTAAATTTCCAAAATTACACATTTGCCCATAAGGCTGTATCACTTCATAATTTATCAAATTTAATCCAGATAACTTTGGAATTTTTATCCTACCTCATTCATGGGTCAAATAAGATATGAGAGGAGAAAATGTGATTTTTCAAAATTTAATTGAATTTATATAATTAATTTCATACAAAAATAGGATTTTTCAAAGAAAATTCTTAACTTGAACAAGGTGACTCCTAATCTCTTTAAATTTTTACTAGAGGTATAACTAGACCATGGAAACCTTTGGACCAAATTTCATGATTTTTTGAAATTTTATTCGAATTTTAAGAATTATTTTAAGTTTTGGGGTATTTATTGAATATAAAATATTTTAAATGGGGAAAATTAAGTTTTGTACTTTTGAAAATTCTTCTTGAGGTCAAATAACTTAGAGGAGAAGATTTATATTTTTTTAAATTTTATTTGATTTATTGGAATTATTTTAATGAAAACTCATTTTTAGCCTTTAAAAATTTCTTTTTAAGCTTTAAAATTGAGTATCTTTATTTAGAAAATTAGGAAAAATATTCTAATTATTCCTAAGTGCTTAGGAAAATAATTTAGAACATTTCCATGAATTTTATTATTTTTTTGATTTTTATGAATTTTTAATTATTTAAATATTTAAAATAGGTTAAAAATTAAGTTTTTAATTTTAACTCCATTTTATTTTTAGAAAATATTCCTGATCATAGAGAACTCAAAAAATAAGTTTTTATAAATGTTTGAGTTATATTTTGATTATTTAAAAATCATTTAAGTGCCAAAAGTGTTATTTACCTTTAAAAATCAACTTAAGTTACCAAATGAACTCAAAATGCTTTGAAATTTTTATGGTGAGTTTTATGGATCCTAAAAAGAGTGGAGATTAAAAATCAAGTGATTTTATTGTTTGTGTTTTTCAAAGTTAATTATTTTAGTGATTTATGGTTTGTAAAGATTAGGTGTGTTTTGAATAGCTTGGCTCCTGAGAAATTTTCCTAAAGGTTTTCTGGTCATATTAAACCTTTCAAAATTTTCTTAGATTTTTCTAAGAAACATGCTAATTTCCATGATTAATTTTAGCCAAAAATGTATATAAACTTGAAAAATATGATTCTCTGTCTAGGGACCTCCTTTAACTTTAGAAAAATGAGGGAATGTTTCCTAATATAGAGACAACAACATGCTAAAATTTCAAGCCATGGTGATATTACTACATGCATGGAGAATCAAAACATTCAAATTAGTATTTAATTATTTAAAAATAAAATATGCATCACATGAACTTAAAATTATTTTTGCATTGTTTTCCTCTTGCATTGTTCTCCTCTGTTCACTAAGCAAGAGGGTGTTTTTACTTTTTTTTTGTAATTTTTCTACATAAAGTTATAAAAATTTCTAAGTTAGGGGTATTTAAATAAATAGGAAAAAGCCCCATTTATCTACTTATCCAAAACTCCACGCGGCGCGCTCCTATTTGACGTTGCCGTCTACGCCAGCAGCCACGCGTCCCGCTTGTTCGCTGTCCGACTTCAACTTGGTCGACCATTCAATACACGCGCGATCTTGAAGCGCTATCTGGCTTAATCTCGACCGTCCGTCTAATACACGTGCAATCAGACGGCTCCCCGTCATTGTCCCCGATAGCCTAGCCCAAGAACCGTCCATCTTGTAGCCTTAAGATCTCTCTCATTTCTTAAACAAATTAAGTAAATTTTTTTTTAAATGCTCATCTAGACTAGAGGAACATATCCATATGGTTATGATGCCATGAAATCAATTCAAAACAAATGGAGATTTCGAATAGGCTCGGGAGGGAGAGAAGTTTTATACCTTTGCTATGAGAAGTGAAGCTTCGATCGCAGAGTCTTGGCACGTTCGTTGTGATCCAAAGAGGCTAGGGATTGAGTCTCTGGTTTTGCTGTAAGACCTAGGTGTGATTTTGATCAAACCCGATTTCGGGTGTTAGTCTAGAGCTATTGTAGAGGCTATTTCAGAAGGGGATTTTATGGGGCTTTGGCTTCTTTCTTGATTGTGATGGTGTGGGCACAAGTAATTGAAGTTTGGTGGACTGTGGAAATGTAATGAGCTCTATTCTAGTTTTTGGCAAAGGTTTGAGCTCAAAATTGAGTTTCCACAGTGGTATTCAGTGGGGGAAGAGGGTTGGGTTGCACTGAGGGGATGTCAGGGAAGCTCTGTGAGAAGTTTGGGGGGCTCTCTCTAAGAATTTTTCAGCACTACCTCAATGGCTGTGGAGGTGAGTTTTTATAAAAATGGCCATGGGGTGTCTCCCCAGGCCAATATT
>NW_018228161.1:87274-90569 GCF_001263595.1 Phalaenopsis equestris
CATGTCAATTGACCCAATTTATTGATCAACATTGTGTAGATGATTATTATGAAGATTTTTGGTGAAGGGTTGAAGTGATTTTGAGTTCAAATGGTAGGTCAATTTGAGGGATTTGTGAAATCTAGTCAATTTGAGCATGTTGGGCTAGACATGGGTCTAGGTTGGGCTAGCCTTGGGCTAAGTCCAAATTGAATGGTTCAAATGATCAAGGAAGGTGTTTTGGAGATTTTTCATGAAAGGATGGAGTGGAAATTTTGGTGTTAAGTCTCTCAATTTGGTGGGATTTTAAGACATGGCCAATTTGGGGAAAATTTGGGGCTTTTGGACTTAGGTTGAAATCAAATGAAATTGAGGTCTCACCAAGGGCAATTGAAGGTCAAATTTGATTTTTAGGAATGTTATGAGGGTTTTTCAACACAAATTGTGGAAAATGGAGTAGGCCATGGGTTCAATTTGGTGGAACCAAGCCATAGGGCCAAAATTGGGTTTTTTTTGGTTTAGCTCAAAATTGGGTTCAAATCATGGACCAATTGAGCTCAAATTTGGTCTAGATTGGTCACATCAAGGGTGAATTTGAGTTTAGAACTGAAATTGGGGTAAATTGAGATCAATGGATGGACATTTGGGGTAATTTGGGGAAAATATGGGCTTCTAAAGGGTAATTTGGGGGTTTTGGTCAAAGATGATCAAATTGGCCGAATTGGGTCATGTGATAGTTGAGAAAAATGAAATTGAGAATATTTGGAAAGTTTTGAGAATTTTTGGGATTTTTTGAAATTTTTGGAATTTTGGGGTAAGGAGGGGTATTTTGGTATTTTTGGCCAATTTTGGTGATTTTGAGTAGTTTGTGTGTTTTCAAGGTGTTTGAAATGATTTTTGAACCAGTTTGGGTATTTTAGGTAGATTTGGAAATTTTGGCCAAATTTGGGGTCCAAGGGTATCTAGGTGGGGAGTTTAGGGGCAAAAGACTAAGTTGGGTATCTTGGAAGAGTTGGAGTGCCAACCACCATTAATAAGCCATGGACCAATAAAAACCCCATTTTGGGTCCTCTATGTAGTGGTCTTAGCCAAACTCTAGCCTAGGGCTAATGGGTTTAGGGGACCACCTACATGAGTCTCCCAAAACTATCAAGGGACCAAAGCTAGGAAATTCTGGGTTTAGGGTAGTGAGTGATTGTGAGTGTAAATGATTGCAAGTGAGTGCCTTAGCCCTAGACCAACACCCAGGGTCAACCCTAAGGTCTAGCAGTCCTAAGGGTAACTCACCTTGAGTTCTCTCATAGTGACCCCACCTATTGAGTGCTAGAGGTTAGAACCATTATGTGGAACTTCAAGTTGAGTAAAGAAGAGTGTAGAATTTCTAATGGTGAGGGTTCCTTGTCTAGTTTTCTAAGAATAGTTAGTAGGAAAGTACTATGGCTAGACCTTAAGCTACTAAAGTGAAAAAACTAAACCTCAACCAAAAGTGAGGTCAACAAGTATGTGAAAAAATCAACCTAGTTTTAAATTGGGAAAAAAATGTCAATTTATTGTTCTTGGGCATAAAATTTCTGAAAAAGGTATGGAAGTAGATCTTGCAAAAATTCAAGCTATAGAAAAATTACCACCTCCTAGTAGTGCTAAAGGGGTGAGAAGTTTTCTAGGACATGTTGGTTTTTACAGGCGCTGCATAAAAAAAATTTTAAAAATAACTAAACCCATATGCCAACTTTTAGAAAAAGATATGAAATTTGATTTTAATGAGGAATGCATAACAACATTTGAATTATTAAGGAAAAAATTAATCACTGCACCTATAATAGATTAATCACTATTAAGGAAAAAATTAATCACTGCACCTATAATAGGACCCCCTGACTGGGAGAAACCATTTGAGATAACGTGCGATGCTAGTGATTATGCTATTGGGGTTGTATTAGGACAAAAACACAAAAAAAGTTTTTAACGTTATATATTATCCTAGTAAAACTCTAAATAATGATCAAATTAATTATACAACTACTGAAAGAGAGTTATTAGGTATTATTTATGCCTTTGATAAATTTAGACCTTATTTAATTGGAACTAAATGTGTAGTGCATACAGATCATTCAACTATTAAATACTTAATGCAAAAGAAGGATGCTAAACCAAGATTAATTAGATGGATACTTCTATTACAAGAGTTTGATTTTACCGTGGTTGATAGAAAGGGAAATGATAATCAAATAGTTGATCATTTGTCTAAAATAGAAATTGAAATATTAACTAATTTTGTAAATGAAATTTTAGAAAATTTCCCTGATGAACATTTATATAGTATTGATGAAATGGATGTACCATGTTATGCTGATATAGTAAAGTATATTGTAAGTGATATTCTACTACATGATATCAGAAATCCACAATTAAAGAAATTTATCTATGATTCGAAAGACTATTTTTGGGATGACTCATATTTATATAAACAATGTAAAGATCTAATAATTAGAAGATGTGTGTCTTATGAAGAAACTCAACAGATAGTTGAAAGATGTCATGATTCTGAATTTGGAGGACATTTTGGAACAAATAAAACTGCATATAAAATTTTGCAAGCTGGATTTTATTGGTCTATTATTTTTAGAGATATTAATGAATATATTAAAACATGTGATAGATGTCAACAAGTAGAGAAATATTTCTAGAAGAAACGAAATGCCTCTAAATTACACATTAGAGGTTAAAATTTTTGATGTGTGGGGATTAGACTTTATCGGACTATTTATGCCTTCATTTGGAAATTTATATATATTACTTGCTATTGATTATATGTCTAAGTGGATTGAAGCTATTGTTGTGCCTAGATGTAACACTCAGAGTGTTTCTAAATTTTTAATTAAAATTATTTTTATAAAATATGGAATGATACTGATGGAGGATCTCATTTCAGGAATAAGAGAATAAAAAAATTGATTAATAAATATGATATAATGCGTAGCTTCTCTGCTGTTTATCAGCCTCAGACTACTGATCTAGCCAAAATATAAAATCATGAAATTAAACACATTTTAGAAAAAACTATAATCCTTATAAATTGGATTAGTCTACTAGACTAGATACTGCATTATGGGCATACTGAACTGCTTATAAAAATCTTATGGGAATGTCCCCATATAGATTGATTTTTGGAAAAACATGTCATTTACTAGTAGAATTGTAACATAAGCATTTTGGGATATTAAAGAATTTAGTTTTAATTTAACGGATACTGGTGAGAAAATATTATTACAACTCAATGAACTTAAGGAGATTAGAAATGAAGCATATGATAATG
>NW_018228161.1:90613-95491 GCF_001263595.1 Phalaenopsis equestris
CGGAAGATTATTAAGAAGAAATTTGAACCTGGACAAGAAGTTCTACTATATAATATAAAATTGAGATTATTTGCAGGAAAACTAAAATCTAGATGGTTAGAACCATTTAAAGTGATTAAAGTTTATCATTACAGAACTGTTGTTGATTTTGAAACTTTTTTATTAAAGATCCTAACACTGAAAAGATATTTAAAGTTAATGGGCATCGTTTGAAACATTATTATGAAGGGCAAATATCTAGTTTAAAGAAGTTTTAATGTTAAGTCAACCCTAAGCAAATGATATGTCGGGATGACAATGTTAAACCAAGCGCTTTGTGGGAGGCAACCCGTACTTATATTGCTATGTATTATTATTTTGTTTGATAAAGTGTCTTATATATTAGTAGTTAATAATACTACACAATTATATTTGTTATAATCTAAGTCAAATATTGGTATTTGAGGAAAATTTGGAATCGAATTGAAACAAAAAAAAATGAAAGTCACAATTTTAGCCACTGGCACTGATGACGCCAGAATGGGCACCAACGACACCCTATATAATGGACATCAGTGCCGACAGCTCCAATCAGGAGTGCCAACTGCTTCGAGTACGGTTGCATGGTTTTAGACGACTTTTGGAGGATTTTGGCGCGATTTCACTTCATAGTAACAGTCTGGAAGAGTTTAACAAGGCCTATAAACATTCTTGGATGCTTAAAGACTTCCTATTTTTGGATTCGATGGCTTCCAATTCCAGAAATACTTTAAGGTATGGAGTTTTCAAAAAAAAGAAAGTTTATTAGTTAGTTTTGACGCACAACGATTATATGATAAAGTTATTATAAAGAGGAGATTGATCAAGGAAAGCAGATTTGTTAATCATGGAGTGATCAATCCAACTAGTCCAATTAATAAGATCATTCTGCAAAGGCATTCGAAAGTTCTGTGTTACACTACATCTGCGGTTGTCGTACCTATGGTGAAGGAGTTTTATGTAAACTTATATGGAATTAATCAAGGTGTTGTCTTTGTACGAGGTAAGGCTGTACCATTTAATTCTGCAAGGATTAATGAATTGTATATGATAGATAATGTTCAAATTTGACATTATACAAATTTCATTCCTACACAAGATTTGATGTAAGACGTGTATAATCTTCTGACGGATCAAAGTGAGATGTGGGAGGTACAAGATGAAGGATATGTTAGTTTCTCCACTTCATTACTTAATCTAATCTCGAAGCAATGGCATTTCCTTATTGCTGCAAAGTTATTCCCTACTATGAAATTTAGTAGAGTCACCAAAGAATGTGCTATTTTAAATTACTGCATTCAAATAGAAAAACTCATTGATATAGGGTCTATTATATTTAAATCTATAATGGGTATTCTTACTAATGGACCAATTTATGGACTTGGGCAGCCATCTACCATCTTTTTTATTTGCAGTCAAGCCCAAGTGCCATATGAAAGTTGGGAAAAGACTTTATTAGCTTGGGAGCCCATGATCCCTATTGATGAGTATTATTTTGGAAATGGAAATGAAGTATTAGAATCCATCATAGATCAATCTTCACATGCTTCAACTCCATTAATACCACCAACAGTTGGAAGTTCGCTTGCTTTGGAAAAGAAATTGAAGAAAATTGAAAGGGAACTTCAAAATCATACTGGAACAATTGAAGCAGGATTGGTTCAGATGTTTAAAGAAAAAAGATGGATCGAAGAAAATTCGATTGATCAATTCCCGTACCGACCCTTCTACTATCTGTATGTTCATTACCAATCTATGGGAGATATTAGAGGAGGAGAAAGCACTGAAGAAGAGGTTGAATAATTGAAGAATTTGTACTCTCTACTAGTTTAAAATACTCATGTATTTAATGTGATTGTGTGGATTTGATTTAGTTGTTTTTGTTTTAGAATTTTGAATTTTGATTGTGTGTATAGTTTTGTGACAGCTTTTAGTGTTGTGGCTTGATTTTTACGCTGATTTTTAATTAGTTTTTTATTAGTTTATTTAATATGTGTGATTGTGTAATTAAAAAAATGTGCTTGTAAAAAGTGTACTTATATATATATAAAAGTTAGTTTGCTATTGTTTGTGAAAATTGGTATTTGTGAAATGTTTTGTTTGTAAATTATTATTAGATAAAAATTTGTGTCTAAAATATTAAAAAAATTTTGAGTAAGTTGATAGGAAATTGAAATTTTAAAAAATCAAAATATGGAATTTTTCGGGCCTTCAGCGCAAACGGCGGCCTCGACCCGAGAATAGATTAAACCCCTAAAAAGTCGTAATTTCATTTGTGGCCACCATTTTTTACGCTTAAGTCATCTTCAACCTTCGGTTTTGGTGGATAGGGTTTGATTTTGGGTGGATTTGAGGCAATTTATAGGCTAAAAGACTTTAGATTTCATCTTCTCTAGGTAAAAGCTACACTTTAAACCAAAATTTTTTTATTTTCACCAAGGATTAATCTTACATTGCATGGATCCAAAAATAAGGAAATTTTTTGAGAAATTTTTGAGAAAATCCTTTGGTGATGAACTCTTATTTAGTGATTTGAAGTTTGAAATGTTTTACATTTTAATTTTTTGAATTTTGGGATTTATTTGGATTTTTTCAATTTTTTTTAGATTTCCTATGGCACCTAGATCGAGCAAAAGAAAAATAGATTGACGAGCAGAGATTTGTTAGCTTTAGAGCCAGTGCTCAATTTCATAGTTTGGAAGAAAATAAAAAAGTGATTCAGGACTGAGGTTTTAAAAATCTGGGAGGAGAAGTTGAACATTTGATTATTGCTCGACAGTGGGAAAATTTTTTTTATTTTACTGTCGATGAGATAGCTGGGATTGTAATGGAATTTTATGCCAACCTTCCTGAAGCTTCTGATGATTTTGTTTTTGTTCGAGGAAAAGGGTGGAGTTTACTCCAATTACTCCAAGAGAGTTTACTCCAAGAAAAATTAATGAGTTTTATCAGTTAGAAGATGTGTATAGATGTCAGTATCATTCTTTTTTTGCTACAGATCAGGCTTGAGATGAAGTTATTTCTTTTCTGACTAGTGAAAAAGGGGCTTGGAAAATAAAGAATAGAGTTAAATTTAACTTTCCCCTTTCTATGTTTAATGTATTATCTAAGGCCTGACATTATTTTATTTCTTGGAGGATGATTCCAACGAATCATCATAGCAAAGTAATCAAGGATAGAGCCATCCTGAACTTCTGTATTCAGCAAGTGATGGATATAAATGTAGGCTCTATCATTTATATGAACACTCGATCTATTGCTCTAGAAGAGACCACTGGTAGATTGGCGCACCCTGTTTTGATTTATACACTTTGTGAGCAAGCAGGACTTTATTTTAGACCTGATGAGGAGAGGATTGAGCCTCAGAGACTGATTGGGCCTGCTAACATCAAGACTTATGAGTCTCATGTTGATTGAAGATCTAGAAGATAGGCCATGGATATTCCTTCTACTTTTAGAACCCCTAGTGAGCCTACTTCAAGTGACCCCAACAATAGGGAGTTGTTAGACCAGATGATGATTCAACAGGGAGATATTTTGAGGATGGATCATAGGATATAGAATATGGAGGCCATAAATGCTCACACTAATTATCTGATTCGCCTGAGATTTTAATATGATGTTGTTTATAATGATGCTTTAGTGAGATATCTGAGGGGTGACCATACAGTTTAGTTCCCTATTCACCCTACTTATACTCCATATCAGCAGCAGAAGTTAGATGTCGATGATGAGGAAGATAATGACTGGTGATCTATTTTTTTTGTTTATTTGTGTTTGTATTGTGTGATTGTATTGTTTGTGTTGTGATGTTGTTGTGACTTTGTTTGTTATGTTTTGTTAAACTGTAATGTGGAAAACTGTTTTCATTTTTAGAATTTAGTTTAGTTCTGTTGTTATTTTCAGCACTTAGTTATGTATTGTGATTAGCTCTTTCTCAGCAAATTTTATATGTATTATGTGCAATTTAATGTTTTTAGCCTTGTAGTTTTCATATTAGCATCTGCAGCATTTCAAAATTTATGTTCAAAAATCAGAATCTTCAACATGTATGAATTTTTTTTATATATTCTTTTACCCTTCATTTTTAAAATTCTTCAGGTACAAATCTTTTAAAAATTTAAGTTTAGAGGGGGGGGAGGGGGAGAAAAAATATCATTGTTAGAAAAGATCTTAATTTTATTTGTCCTCACTTAACTATATTTTTAAAATTTTAAATTTAACATGACCTTTGGTATTTGAGGTTAACTTTGGATAACTATATTTATATTTCTAAATATATAGTAAATTCAAGTAAAAAATTCAATAATAAAGGTTAATTCTAGGGGCTAAGATATTTCGTAAAAGAGAATAAGACTATGTTTTTCCTATTTTTAGTGAAGAAAATTTTTATTTTTGAAGTATTAAAATCTTAAAGAAATTCATGTAAAAATAAAATAATTAAACTTTAAAAAATCTTTAAGTTAATATAAATTTGTTAAGTGAAAAAAATGTAAAAAGTTTTTAACTTTAAAAAGAGGATAGTGAAGTTCAAAATCATTAAAGACTATCGAGATATAGTAATCCTCAGAAAAAGAAAAGAAAAAGAAAAGAAAAAGAAAAGGAAAGAAAAAGAACATAAAAAGAAAAGAAAAAGAAAAGATATGGGGAGAAGTTTGAGGAGAGGCCTAATTCAAAATTGGCTTCACTTGAATCTACTTAAGGAAAAAGACTTGGACACATTTTCTAAACTTTTTATTTAAATTTTAGCTTAATTATTAATAAATTTTTATGAAGTTCTTTTTCATATGAATTTTCTAAGTGACTTTAATATGACAAATTGCAATTTTTCTTGAAAGAAATAGAGGATCAAAAACCTTA
>NW_018228161.1:95536-117043 GCF_001263595.1 Phalaenopsis equestris
TTTCTTAAGTTAAACTATTATATTTAGAGAACTAAAATATGGAAATCTAAAAGTTAAATTCTTTAACATAAGTCATATTTTTTATGTAATAGAGAAGTTACTTGAGGACAAGTAACATGTAAGTTTGGGGGATTTTGATACACCGAAAATATATGCATTTTTATACCCATATTTTATACTCATTTTTGGTGATATTGCACTTTAATGGAATCTATTTTGATGTTTTCTTGCAAGTTGTTGATTTTTAGGGCTTAAAGCAAAAAGAAAGCAAAAAGGATGAAATTTAGAGTCAAAATTACGTTTTTGAAGAAATGCTCAGCGCCGATGACGCAGAAAAACTTAAGGTTGGAGATTTTTAATCAGCGCCGACGGTGCCAAAGGTGATGCAAACCCCGTTTCTTGAAGGTTTAATGTATTTGGATGATTTTTTGAAGAGTTTTTGGAGGCACTACTTGGAGAATCAACCTTGGGCTCTATTTGGGGCCGAATTTCATCAAAAAAAGGGTCCTCTACGTTCATTTTTCGCACCACATCATTCCATTCCACTACCATATTGGAGTCAATTTTTATTTTGCTTTCATAGTTTAGAGTTTTTGTGGTGAGATTTAGTGTGAAACTTTCTGTAAGAGTGTTGGAGAAGGAGAAAAGTGAGAGATATCTTCTTCCCGCATTTTTAAGAAAAGGCTACAAAGGATTTTCTTTGAGAAAGAGTTTTCAGATAAGTATTGTTTGTTTATCAATTTTGTATGAACTTCCTTTTAGATATGAAATTTGTGTTTTTTTTTATTTTTCATGAAGTCTGAGTAGTTCTCTCTATCTTTCTCCCTGCTCTGAGATATAGTTAAATGAAGAGATAATATGGATGTGCCAATATTAAAATGTATAATAAATTGTGATGATTTTTCAACTCAAAACTTAATTTACTTTTTGATCTGGCCAATTGAATTGTTAAAATGTGTTATGAAACTTATGATCCGGGAAATGGAGTATGAGTTCTACAACAGAGTGAGGATCACATTTGATTCCATGGAGGAGAACATCGTTCATGGAATTAAGTGCAAATAAATAGAAAAATCTTTTTTTGATGGGTGTAGAATTAGAGAACCTTTAGGGTGAAAGACTAAAATCTTCAATTTGGTCTTATTGTTTAAAAACTGAAGCGAGAGCTAGCCTTCAGGTGAAGGGAAGTGGGAGCTCTGGAGTGGGAGCCAGTATCCTCCTAGCCTAGCCACGGATTTAGGGACGAACACTGAGATTAGCCCATGATTTTCTATGCACTGTATTAGGGTAGAGAATTAAAATTGCTCCTATTTAGCACAATACATATTATAAACATTTATCTCATCTCATTTTACCATAGCTTTATTCTAGTGGGAAGGATGCTTTTTCACATAAAAATCTTTGTTACATAAACATAGTTAATAAATTAGTATTTAATGTTTTAAACTTTGCATTTTTGATTTGATAATAATTTAGAAATTTAATTTTTGTTACATCTCAACAATTAAAATTAGTGATAATGATTTCAATTGACTTTCTGTGAATTTCCTAGCAAATTTATCATTTCCGATTTAAACCTTCCCCATGGGATCGATATTTGGGGCTTAAATAGAAAGTCCATTATTACTTGATAACGATACGTATACTTGCATAAAATTTGAATATTAATTGATTATACTTATTTAAATTTTACATAATCTATCGCAACAAAAATATCGAATCAGAAGATTAACAAAATTTTTAAAGAAATTTTTAGAAAGCAAATTTCTATTTTTATAAAGTCCTATTTAAACTTCTTAGATTTATTATAGGAATATTGTAGTGTTGTATTTATACAAAATTCTTATTTATGTGTTTTTATTTCATGTGTTTCGTAGTAATGTATGTGTAGTTCAGGTTCCACAGGACTTGTGTCTTACGATTCTGAATTAGAGAAAACTAATAAAAAAAATTAAAAAAGTAAAAATTACTGAAAAAAATAAAAAATTTCAAGAAATGGCAAACCAAAATAATCAAAATGTTGAAGTTAATCTAGAGTTTAGACCTTTAAGAGATTATGCAAAACTTACGATGGATGAACTTCATTGTAGTATTAAAAAATCCATTGTAGTGGCTAATTAATTTGAACTTAAACCTGCTATTATCTAAATGATATCAAATTATCATTTTGAGTTAGCACCAATTGAAGATCGAAATTTACATCTTGCCAATTTTCTAGAATTGTATGCTACATTTATATATGATAGTATATTAGATGATTCTATAAGGCTTAAACTTTTTCTTTTCTCACTGAGGGATAAAGCTAAGATATGGTTACATTTTTTAGCACCTGGATCTATCAAAACTTGAGGTGATTTAGCGCAGAAATTTCTTGTTAAATTTTTTTCACCACGAAAGCTGCGAAGTTTAGAAATGATATTACATCTTTTTGTCAGTTTGAAGGGGAGGCAATTTATGAATCGTAGGAATGATTTAAAGAACTACTGAGAAAGTGTCCACACCAAGATATACCAGATTAGTTAAAAATTCAAACCTTTTACAATGCATTAGCTGGATCTCTTAGATCTATTATCGATGTCGCTAGTGATGGTTCATTGATGTGAAAACCAATTCATGATGCTTATGCCTTAATAAAAGAGATTACTACTAATAATTTCAATGGTTTTCTGAAAGGGTAAATCTTAAGAAATTAGTCAATATTCATGAATCTGATGCTTTTGCAATGTTAACAAATCAAGTTGCTACATTTCAAGGAATTTAGACCAATTTGGAATGAATTTTCTTAACTAATTGCAATGTGTAACCAATTACAATGGTTGAAGAGAATTCATTTGGCAAAATGGTTGATTCTCAAGCATCATTAGAAACTTTGAATGTCATAAACAATAAGCATATTAACCCATATTCAAACTATTATAACCCAGGTTGGAAGAACCATTTGAATTTTAACTGAAATAATAATTCAGTAGTAATAATCAGCAATGGAGAAAGAACCAAGTAAACCCATTTGGAAATTGGAACAACCAAAGGAATAGTAATTATAGACCTAATTATCCTCCATGTTTTAGTAGTAATCTACAATTTAAGGAGAAGAAGTTGTCTATAGAAGAAGTGGTACTACTCCTGTAGAAGAAGTGGTGCTACAAATGGCAAAACATTTACAAAGTTAAGGAGCTACAATTAGAAATATTGAGAATCAGTTGGGAAAAATAAGAAATTCGTTAATTAATAGATCCCAAGGAACATTTCCTAGTAATACTGAAGTAAATCCAAAAGACCGGAATAAAGAACAAGTAAAAGTAGTTCAACTTAGAAGAGTTCAACTTAGAAGTAGTTCAACTTAGAAGCGGAAGAGAATTGAAAGGTACAGTTCAAAAAGAGACTGAAGTTGAGAGAATAGAAGTTGAAGTGCTTGAAGAGGATGCTTCGAAAGCTTTAGAGAGACCTATTTCTTCACTTAAAGTTGACTTGAAAAATCCACCACCTCCATTTCCTCATGGGCTTTGTCAACAAAAGTTGGATAAACAATTTTCAAAATTTTTGGAATTTTTTAAGAAGCTTACAGATAATATTCAGCTTACAGTTAATATTCCATTTTTTGAAGCCTTAGAACAAATGTCAAGTTATGTGAATTTTATGAAGGATCTTATTAACAGGAAAAAAAAGTTCAAAGTTAACGAGACTGTTGCACTTAGTGAGGGGGTGCAGTGCTATAATTCATAAAAAAACTTCTTTAAAAGCTTAAAGATCCTGGTAGCTTCACAATTGCATGTGCAATAGGAGACAAATTTTATGAGAAATCTTTATGTGATGTAAGTGCAAGCATTAACCTTATGCCATTATCAATATTTAAAAGATTGAGATTAGAAAAGTATCCCCTACTACTATAACTCTGCGGTTAGCAGATTATTTAATAACATATCCTAAAGGAGTTTTAGAAGATCTCTTAGTGAAAGTGGATCAATTTATCTTTCCTGTTGATTTCATTGTGCTAGATTTGGAGGAAGATAAGGAGGTATCTATCATTTTGGATAGACCATTCCTAGCTATAGGAAGAGCAACGATAGATGTATAGAAAGGAGAATTAACTATGCAGGTCAGTGATCAGACAGTGACGTTTAATATTTTCAAATCAATGAAATATCCTGTAAAAGATCAAAATGATGAATGCTATAGAATGGATGTGATAAGATATCTAAGTAAATGCCATTTTAAAACAAATTATGAAGAGAGCTCTGAAATGAAAGAGTTTGAACATGAGCAAGAAGAGGAAGTAGATCAATTTGAAGATTTTTATAAGGAAGATTCAAATTATCTTCGAGAAAGTTTTGAAGTTTTGGACATGACAGAATAAAATACATCTTTTTGTCCATCGATTGAAAAACCTCCTTAGCTTGAGTTGAAGTTACTTCTTGAACATTTAAAGTATGCATTTTTAGGTGATTCCTCAACATGAACTGTTATACAAAATGAGTTTGATAAAAACTTTGAAGAGTTATAAGAAAGCCTTTGGATGGACAATTGCTGATATAAAAGGAATAAGTCCTTCAATTTGTATGCATAGAAGTCATATGGAAGAGAAGTACAAACCCAGGGCTAATCCTCAAAGGAGATTGAATCTTTTTATAAAAGAAGTTGTTAAGAAAGAGATTTTAAAGTGATTAGATGTTGTAAACATCTACCCTATTTCAAATAGTGTGTGGGTTAGTTTGATTCACTGCGTTCCTAAGCAAGGAGGAGTGACTGTGACTATGAATGAACATAATGAATTAATACCAATAAGATGAGTCACAGGGTGGCGAGTATGCAATGATTATAGAAAATTAAATTTCGCCACTAGAAAAGATCATTTTGCAGTACCCTTTTTAGATCAAATGTTGGATAGACTAGCTGTGCATAAATACTTTTATTTTCTGGATGGATATATTTGTTATCACCAAATACAAATAGCTTTTGACAAATAGCTTTTGAGGATCATAGCTTTTGAGGATCAAGAGAAAATAACTTTTACCAGTCTTTATGGTACATTTTCTCTTAGAAGAATGCTCTTTGGTTTATGTAATGCTTCTGGTACATTTCAAAGATGTATGATGGTTTTTTTGTGATTTAATTGAAAAAGGAATTAAAGTTCTTATGGCTGATTTTTCAGTGTTTGAAACTTCATTTGAACCATGTTTAGAACATTTCTAAAAAGATCTTAAGCGGTTTGAAGAAACAAATTTAGTTCTTAACTGGGAAAAATGTCAATTTATGGTAGGAGGAGAAATTATTTTAGGACATAAGATATCATAAAATGGTATGGAAGTAGACCCTGCAAAAATTCAAGTGATCGCTGATTTACCTTACCTAATAAGTATGAGGGAAATTAGGAGTTTTTTAGGACATGCTAGATTCTATAGATGGTATATTAAAAACTTTTCAAAAATTGTTATGCTTCTATTCCATTTACTTGAAAAAGATGTAAATTTTAATTTTGATAAGGAGTGCCTAACAACTTTTGAGTTATTAAAAAAAATTTATTCACTGCACCAATTATTGTTTCACAAGATTGGGAAAAACCTTTTGAACTAATGTGTGATGCAAGTGATTATGATATTGGAGTTATTTTAGGAGAAAAACATGATAAGATTTTCAAAGTAATGTACTATGCTAGTAGAATTCTTATTGAAGCTCAAATTAATTTTACCATCGTTGAGAAAAAGTTATTAGCAGTAGTATATGCTTTTGATAATTTTAGATCAAACTTAATTGGAATTAAGTGTATTGTGCATACTGACCATTCAGCTATTAAATTAAGTATTTAATGAAAAAGAATGATGAAAAACTAAGACTTATAAAATGGATTCTTCGTTTGCAAAAAATTGACTTTGAATTAATAGATAGGAAGGGAACTGGGAATCAAATTGCTCATCATCTATCCAGGCTTGAATTAGAAAAAGAATTTTATTTTGAAAGCAAAATTAATGAATATTTTCTAGATGAAAAATTTTTCAGTGTTAATGAGTAGCGTGTTTCATGGCATGCCGACTTTGTGAATTTCATTGTTAGTGATAGCATAACCTATGGAATGACATACCAACAAAAGAGAAAATTTTTATCTGAAGCTAAAACTTATTTTTGGGATGACCTGTTTTTATATAAATAAGGAAATGATCTTTTTTTTTGATGATGTGTGCCTTTAGAAGAAACTTATTAAATTATCCAAAAATGTCATAATTCTGATTTTAGGGGACATTTTGGTATTGATAAAACAACATACAAAATTTTGCAATCTGAATTTTATTACCCTACAATTAATAGATATCTTACCTGTTATATCAAAACTTGTGATCGATGACAATGAGTAAGCAATATTTCTAGAAGAAATGAGATGCCCCTTAATTGTGTGTTGGAAGTTGAGATATTTGATGTTTGGGGATTATATTTCATGGGACCATGTATACCATCTTTTGGAAATATAAACCTTAAAGCATGAAATTATTTTTTGTAGATTTGGGATGTCTAGGGTGATCAAAACTGACGGGGGAAGTCATTTTAGAAATGTAATGATGGATAAATTATTAAAGAAATATCATATTAACCATTGAATTGCTACTGCTTATCATCCTCAGGCAAGTGGTTTGGCTAAATTATATAATCATGAAATTAAAAGAAGATTGGAAAAATCTGTGAATCAAACTTAAATGGATTGGTCAGTCAAACTTGACTATGTTTTGTGGGCATGTAGAACTGAATATAAAACTCCTATAAGAATGTTCCTAAATAGGTTAATGTTTGGGAAAGCTTGTCATTTACCAGTTGAACTTGAGCATAAATCATATTGGGCTATTAAGGAACTTAACTAAAATTTAAAGGATGTTGGTGAGAAAAAACTATTTCGATTAAATGATCTTGAAGAGACAAGGAACGAATCTTACGAATATGCTAAGATTTACAAAGAAAAGATGAAGATGTGGCATGATCAAAGGATTCTTACTAAAACTTTTAAGCCAGGGCAACAAGTCTTTCTATATAATGCAAGTTTAAGATTATTTCCAGCCAAACTTAAGTCTAGGTGGATGGGCCCATTTGTTGTGATAAAAGTTTATCCTTATAGAGCTGTGGATATTATGGAGTTATGAATATCAAAGATCCTAAAACTAATAAAATATTCAAAGTGAATGGTCATAGACTGAAAGCCTACTTTTTTGGGGATCAACTTAAATTGAATGATCTTATGCTTCTGAGTCAACCAAAATAAGCACTAGTTACACCAAGCACTTTGTTGGAGGCAACCCATAGTAATCTATGTGTTTATTTTGAACATTATGTTGTTATGTTTGATTTATAAAATTTTGGTAGTATATTGAATATATAATGATTTATTAATGATTCTAAGACTTTAAAAGATGACTTAAACATGTTAGAATGAGTTTTTGGACATTAAGTTGACATGTGCTAAATTAAGCCATGATGCTTAAGAGTTAATCTTCGGTGCTTAAGCGCGACAATTAACTAAACGTACTAAATGACATTTATAGGAGTTTTAAACATGGTTTATTGGGTTTAAATGTGGGTCAGTGATCTATGAATGTGTCTAGAGGTTTTAGGCATGATCTAGGGCCTATAAATAGAATGGTATGAGGAGAAGTCTCACCACACTTCAATTTAACCCCACACTTCAATTTAATTAACCCTAAATTCTAAGTGAAGAGTGAGAGTTCTTGGAAAGACGTGATTTTGGGAGAGAGATTTAAGAAGAAGGTGGAGACTATGAAGAATAAATTCATTAGTTAGATTGCACAAGAGTTATATAACGGTTTTCTATCCGTTAGTATTAAAGGAATGACAAAGAAAATCACTAAAATTGAGGCTGACGTAGCTTCAATTGAAGTGAATGTGATGGAAGTTAACGTACATCTGGAGCATATGGGATGGAAACTTAAGATGCAATTTAGACATACTAGTTTTGTGGAAGAAGTAGGTAAGGCTATATATTTGAAAAATAAATGGATTGAAGAAGACTCAACCAGAGTTCTCACCATTGTTTGTTCTATCAGATTTACATTCCAAATGCGCAAGGGGAGAGTAATGATAGGCCAGGATTCGTTCCACCAGAATGAGAGCAGAATTAAGTTCTTTGTTTAATGTTTGTGTGTTTAGTGTTTGTTTATATATATTAAGTTTGTTTAGTGTGTTTTTAATGTTATGACTGTTTAGTGTTTGTGTTAGGAACTATGCCATCCAAAACCCTTTGGATTGAGAATCTATGTATTGAAATTATATGTAATTGTTTTTGAATTAATATAAGTGTTTGTTTGTGTAAAATTTTGTGTTTTTTTTGTTGAATTGAATTAGTTAAGATTGGTGAATCTTGAGGTAGAGGAGAGTTGAAAGGGAAGAAAATAGATATTAATGATTTATAAGACCATTTAGGAGTCTTGACTTAGGCTAGAAGTGCAAGTTACTTAAAACCACAAATGCCAAAATTTTTGCACTGGCACCTAAGCACCAAGACCCCGCACTTAAGCGTAGGCTAACCTGAGAGATTGGAGCCTAAGCGTCAAACCATTCATGCTTAAGCGCCGGTTCACGTTAACCAGTTTGCAAACGGTTTAAAGTGAATTTAATGGGCCAAAAAACTCCTTTTTTTCCCAACTTCATCTCCTACCTTCAATTTTTGCAATTTGGAGAGCTATGACAACAACTTGAGTGAAGATTTCTTGGTGGTTTCAAGAAAAAATTATTAAATTTGATCTTCTTAAGGTATGAGCTTCACTTCTATGCAAAAATTTTTGATTTTCAACATGTATTTTGAGCACATTATGGATTTGACCAAAAAACACTATTCATAATGAAAATTTAAGAAAAATCTATGAAAAATACATATAAGTGGTATTTTAAGCTTTTAGGAGGGTAGTTTAATGATTTAGAGTTGAATTTGAGATTTATTGTAAATTTTATATGACTTTTAGAAATGCTCCCAAGGATGAAGAGGAGCAAAGCAAAAGCTCATTTTGATTTAAAAAAATTTGTTAGTTCAAGAGATCAGGATCGATACAGTGATGCACGACAGTCAAGGAAATTGATCCCTGAGCAGAGTTTCAAGAGTCCAAGTGGAGCAGTAGAGGATGTGATTGTTCTATAACAATGGGAGCGTTTTCATTGCTTTTTTGTTGTAGTCGTTATCTCTGTTGTTCGGGAGTTTTATACAAATCTCCCCGAGGCTGAAGAAGATGGAGTCATGGTTAGAGGGAAATAAGTACCTTTCTTGCTAGAGGTAATAAATCAATTCTATCAATTACCCCTTAACACATTATGCTTTTATTCAAACTATAGTCCGAACAAGGAGGAGTTAGAAGAGATTATTTCATCATTGACTGGTGGAAGGGGATTATGGAAGATTACTAATGAAAGAAGAGTCAACTTCCCCACTTCAAAGTTGGATGCCACAGTGAAGGTGTGGCACTACTTTATTTTTGCTCATCTGCTGCCAACAAATCACCTCATTGAAGTGGCCCGAGATAAAGCAAAATTGAACTATAATATTCAGCAATTCAAGCCCATTGATATTGGAGCTCTGATTTATTATGTTATCCCCAGTTCTATCGTCATTGTTACTACTGCAGGTTTGGGATTCACATCCTTGATCTTTTCATTATGCAAGCAAGCAAGTGTAAGTTTGATAGCTGGAAGGAGATACCACAGCCACTCAAGCCCATTTCTAGTGTCAATCTGAGATCTTATTCATATCATTTGATCTTTGGCTGGAGAGGAGGATTTTCTAGCAATTCAAATGCCTCTACATCTCGAGCTTCTACTTCACGTACTTTGACATCACAAGTTCAGACTTTTGGATGTGATTCACAATCACAATTATTGCAGAGGATATTGGACAACATCAACTATATCGCTGTTAAGGCATTGAATTTAGATAATTTTTTAGATCATATAGATGGAGATATGACGAGACAGTGATTATGAGGAGAAATTCAACTCATCTATGAAAAACCTCATGAGAGGTGAGCAGAGTGTGGTTTTCCCTCAATATCCAAAATATTCATCATATGAGCCTGCAACTGTTTGGCATAGTGACGATAATGATGCTGATGAGAAGGAGAATGATTAGAATGAGTTCTATAGTTTAGTTTTATTTATTGTTGTTGTGAACTTTTTGTGGTACAATTATATTGTAATGTTGTTTTGTTCTGAGTTGTACTTGTTGAGACTGTTAGTTTTGTTTTGTTAGAAACTATTGTGATGTATTTATGTTCTTGTGGTTAGTTATTTTGTTTTTGTGGTAGTAATTGTGTTAACTGTATTTTTTGTGTATTTAGTTAATCTGTGTTGAACTTAATTATGAATCTTAGGAAGGTTTAGAATATTACTAATTGTCTCTTAAAAACGTCATGTTTAAAATTTTCAAATTACTACCAGTTATTTTCTTTATGTTACAGTCCTGAATGTATGTTAGTGTGTTTGTTTGCTTTTATGTTATGCTCCACTGCATAGAGGTCTAATGAATATTTATATGTTAAGAAAATTAAAATTTAATCTATTTAATTTTTAGTCCTATTTTTAATTTTTGTGTTGGTATATTTAAGATGTAAACATTTCTGCAAGCATGTTTTTTTTAGTTTTCATTCCTGCCTGTATATATATGATGCTAAAATGTTTTATATTATTAAAAATTTAAGTTTAGGTGGGATAAAAACTTTTCTAAAAACTTGAAATTTATTTGTTCTCAAATGTACTACAAATAAATTTGATTTTGATTTGAAGAGAAATTATTATGTATATGAAGTTATATTAGGGAAGTAAGATTTTGAATATAGAAAGGAGTAAGAGAATTTAGTTAAACCTATAATAATGAAGAAAAACTTAAAGTTAACTATTTTTTGCGTGGAAATGATAAATTCCATGTAACTATCTTCACGAGGAGAAGTTGTATTTTTGAAAAATTTAGATGGATTAGACTTTTATTTTCAAAACTTAAATTACTTTTATTGAAAGTAATTTTCAAACTATTATTATGTTCTTAAGTAAAGGAAATATATCAACTCTTTGCTTTAGGAAAGGAAGAGTGGAATTCAAAATCGATAAAGGCCTATCCAAATAAAGTAATCCTTGTTTGAGGTGTGTGTGTGTGTGTGTGTGTGTGTGTGTGTGTGTGTGTGTGTATATATATATATATATATATATATATAAAGTAAGTGAAAAAGGGAGAAGAAGCTTGAGGTTTAGTGCTTAATTAAAAATTGATTCCACATCTAATCTTTTTAAAGTATAAAACTTAAGAAACTCTTAAGCATAAGGATATAATATAGTAAGTATAATTATTCTTAATAAAAAATTTAAAGTGGAGAAGATAGAATTCCTAAACTCTATATTTAGAGAATTTACATCATTTCTGAACTAGATAGGAACTCATATTTTCATATTTCTTCAATTTAAAAATTCTAAACTCTAAGTTGTTCTCATTCACTGAAGTTTTTTTTCTAAATTGAATATTTCTACATCAAAATTTAGAATATCCTAAAGAAACTCATCTACATAATCTACTTATTTGATTTTAAAAGATTGGAGTGTCACTTGAGTACAAGTAACATTTTATGTTTGGGGAATTTTGATATACCTAAAATATATAGTCTTTATGTAAACATTTTTATACCTATTTTTTGAGACATTACACTTTAATGAAAGCTATTTATGTGTTTTTCTTTAATTTAAATTCAAATGGATGAAAAAGGGTAAAAGGAGTGGAAAATGATAAATTTGGAGCAAAAATAAAAAAAGGTGTGAAAATGAACTAAGGCGCCTGAGTGCCCAGGGCTGGTGCTTACGCTCCAGTTAAATAGAGAGAGCCGCACCTAATCACTAGGTACCCCGCGCTTAAGCACCGAAATTAGTTACTTAATGATTCATTGAATTTGGAAGATTTTTTGATGAAAATTTTAAAGCAACCCTTGGTGAAAACGTGGGAACTAGTTAATATCACAAAAATTCATTCAAGTGGCTTTTGAGAGGAGGCAACTTATAAAAGATTCTTTGAATGGGGACACCTTTTGAAGAGATACCAAGGACCTTTTGGAAAATTATAAAAGTAGTCTTAGATTTAAAAAAAATCATCATCATCCATGAGATCGATCTAGAGCCAACCACCACACACCGCCGTCTATCGCAGCCATTGCCACCTATTTTTCTTTTTATTTTAAGTTGTAGTTGTATTGTAAGTGAATGAAGAGGTTAAAAGGAACTTCAAGACTTTGGCAGAGAGGATTTTGAGATAAGTTTCTATCTTTATGACTACATTTGGATTTAATTTAGACTTCTTGTTTGTGTGCATGATTTCTACTTTCAAACTCAAGTGTTGTTGTGTTTTTCTTCATAAATTTTGAGTAGTTTTCTTTATCTTTTTCCTTAAAATGATAAATGATTAAGTATTGGATGGAATTTGTGTGAAGTGTTAGTCTTTAATGCTCGAAGAAGTTGTGATAATTTTCAACCTTGTACTTCATTTACTTCTTCATTTGGTCAGTTAAGATATTAATACCCATTGTGAGAACATGTAAGATATGAGATAATATTGTCTTAGTCAACAAATGATAAGAACGATATTTGATTTCATGGATGAAAATGTAGTTCATGGGGTTGAGTGTAAATAAAAAAGAAAATAAACTTTGAAAGGTGTAGAATTAGAGGACTTTAAATTGACTGGCTAAAGCCCCCAATTTTATTTATAGTTTTAGGTTTTTATACAAGATGTTAGCCCCTAGGTGGAGGGAGAAGAGGGAACTCTAGAGTGAGAGCTAGTATCTCTAGTATGGCTAAAGAATATTCATATTTTAGATTAACTAATGTTCTTTATAGCATCTCTAGTAAGGCTAAAGAATATTCTTGCACTAATTTTGTACAACACAATTAGAATACTTCCACAATCGAACTCTAGTACTTGTTTTTTATTCATTATAAGGAAAAATATATTTTATTTATATTTCCTTTATCTTGCAAATATCTATTTAAGTTAATTGGTTGTTTACTTTACTTTTAATTATAAAAAATTACAAAAGGAATCAAACTTTCATTCCTATTATAACATCTAGAGTTTAAGTAAGAATATTTTGCCAAGTAGAATTTTGTTATCTAGTTTCTTTTGATTTTAGTTGCATATTGTATTTTTTCCTGTGGGTTCAATATTTGTGGCATAATAAAAAAATTCTATATTACTTGATAACGATACGTATACTTGTGTAGTATTCCATATTTAAATATTATAAGTGTATTCTTATTCGCTTCAAAGTCAAAATTTTACTTAGCTTTTGCTCAGGAATAAGTTTTTGGCACCGTTACAAAGTAAGAAATATAAGTAAAGAAGAATTAAGAATATAATCGCGTACATCGCTTTAACATATACAAAGAGAATCAAAATCATTTAATTTTGGTTTGTCTTAAGTTAAGTGCTGTTGGTCCCGAGTTAAGTTGGGCTGCCCTATATCAGCTTAGTTTCGATTTTAGTTTGATCTGGTTTAGTTTGGGTTGACATGGGTTAGGTTAGGCTTAATTGGGGTTTGACCCAATTTGACTTAGAATTGGTTTATTTTCTTATGTTTGACCAAGATTAGGCAAGGTTGACCCAGTTTGGTAAGGTTTTCTTTACGTTTGATGTGAGTTGAGTTAGGTCAACCTTGGTTGGATTAGTTTTGTTTTAGGCTTTACCCTAGTTAAGCTATGTTAATCTATTTTGGCTTAGATTTTATTTAGGTTTAGGTTAGATCAGTGTCGAATCATGTCTCAGGTTTAGATTATGGTTTGAGCTAGGCTTTAGTTAGACCAAAGTTAGGTCAAATCTAGAGTTTAGGTTAGGCTTTGAGCTAGACCTAGGTCGGGTTCAGTCTAAGGTTTAGGTTAGGGTTTGAGCTAGACCTAGGTTGGGTTAGATCTAGGGTTTAGGTTAAAATGTGAGCTAGGTTTTGGCTAAGTGAATGGTTAGGCTAGGTTTGGGTCAAACTGAGTCAAATCCGAACCCAAGCCTAATCTAAGGAAATTTAGTTAACCTAGCTTAGATAGACTTACGAAAATATTTTTAAAAAAAAATTAAAAAGAATAAGTGGTGGAGTTTACCAGAGGGGAAGAAGAGGTATAACTAGAGAGGAGGAGGAAGCTTGCTGCAGACTTTTTTCTGATACATCTAAAATATATAGTCTTTTTATACACATTTTTATACCTTTTTTTGAGACATTGCACTTTAATGAAAGGTATTTGTGTGTTTTTCTTTCAGGTACAATCAAATGGATGAAAAATGGTAAAAGGAGTGAAAAGGAACATATTTGCAGCAAAAATAAAGAAGGTACAAAAAAATGAACTGAAGCGCCTAAGCGCCCAAGGCTGGTGCTAACGTGTCAGTTATACAGAGAGAACCATACCTTCGCACTAGGTACCTCATGTTTAAGCGCCAGGAGTAGTTATTTGATGGTTCATTGAACTTAGATGAATTTTTTTTGAAGAGGTGTTTGAAGCAATCCTTGGTAAAAATGTAGGAAATAGCCCATGGACATGAAAATTCATTCAATTGGCTTTTGAAAGGAGGCAACTTCTAGAGGATTCATTGAATGGAGACAAATTTTGAAGAGACACCAAGGCACCTTTTTTATTTTTATAAAAAAGACTTAGATCATCAAAGGGAGAGGTGATCCAATCCTAACCAACAGCCATCATCCATCCAAGTAACTGCCGCCGCCGCCACTGACTACTTTTTTTTTTGAGTTTTAGTTTGTTTGTATTGTGAGTGAAGGAAGAGAATTCAATGAAACTTCAAAGAAACTTCAAGAAACTTGGTGGAGAGAATTTGAGATAAGTGTTTATCTTTGTGACTACATTTAGTTTTAATTTAGATCTTGTTTATGTGCATGATTTCTACCTTTAAAGTCAAGTGTGGTTGTGTTTTCTCCATGGATTATTAGTATTTTTCTTTATCTTTTTCCTTAAAAAGATAAGTTATTAAGTATTGAAAGGAAGTTGGTATTGAAAGGAAGTTGTGTGATGAAAGGAAGTTGTGTGAAGTATTAGACTTCAATGTTTGAAGAAGTTGTGATGATTTGAAACCTTATACTTTATTTACTTTTTTATTTTGCCAATTAAGATGTTAATACATGTTGAGAGAGCATGTAAGATCCAAGATGGTATTGTCTTAGTCAACAAATGGTAAGAGTCACATTTAATTTCATGGATGAGAATGTAGTTCATGGGGTTGAATGCACATAAATAGGGAAATAAACTTTCGTGAGTGTAGAATTAGAGGACTTTAGAGTGACAGACTAAAGCCCTTAATTTGATTTATAGTTTTAGGTTTTGATATGAGATGTTAGCCCTAAGGTGGAGAGAGAAGAGGGAATTCTAGAGTGAGGGCTAGTATCTTCCCTACCAAACTGGTCTTCAAGACTATTCAAACTATAGATTAGCCAATATTGTTTATAGCATCTGTTTATAGCATCTCTAGTAAGGTAAGGGTAAAGAATACTATTGCTCATATTTGACACAATCCAATTTGAATACTTACACAACAAAAATCCTATTCTTGTTACTGATTCATGATAAGGAAAAAGATATTTTATTTACATTGAATTCATCTTGCAAGTATTGCAAGTCGTTAGTTAAGCTGATTAGTTGTTTACTTTTATTTTCATATATCCAAAAATTAGAAAAAAAATCAAACTTTCATTCCTATTATAACATCTTAAGGTTAGGTAAGAATATTTTTATAATTAAAATTTTTTTATTTAATTTCTCCTATTTTATAAAGTGCATATTACTAGTTTTCCCTGTGGGTACGATATTTGGGCTTAATGAAAAAGTCCTATATTACTTGATAACAATACATATACTTGCGTAGTATCCCATATTTAAATATTATAACTTTATTCTTTAAATATATCCCATATTTAAATATTATAACTTTATTCTTATTTACTTCATAGTAAAGAATTTACCTAGCTTCTGCTTGAGATCAAGTTTTTGGCACTATTGCAAATTAATAATAATTATTAAGGAAATTAAGCATATAATCACATACATTGCAATAAATATCAATATAGAAAGTCGGGATCAAGTTTGTGGCACCCTTGCCGGAGAGAATTACAAAACTTTCAAAGAGGTTTTTAGAAAGCAAAATTTTTGTTTTTATAAGGTCTTATTTATACTTTAAGATTTATTATAAGAATATTGTAATGTTGCTTTTATATTAAGTTCATGTTTGTGTGTCTTTATTTTATTTTATTTTGTTTTATTTTATGTGTTTTATAGTAATGTATGAATAGTTCAAGTTCCGCAGGACTTGTGCCTTACGATTCTGAATTAGAAAGAACCATTAGAAAAATTTAAAAAATAAAAATTACTGAAAAATTTCGAGAAATCACAAATCAAAATAATCAAAATGTTGAAGATGTTAGACCTTTAAGAGATTATGTAAACTCAACGGTGGATGAGCTTCATTGTAGTATTCAAAAACTCACTGTAATGTATAATTCATTTGAGCTTCAACCTATTATTATCTAAATATTATCAAATATTCAGTTTGAGGGAACATTAACTGAAGATCCAAATTTACATCTTGTCAATTTTCTAGAATTGTGTGCTACATTTATGTATGTTGGTGAATCAGATGATGCTATAAAACTCGGATTAATTCCTTTCTCACTGAGGGATAATGCTAAGATATGGTTACATTTGTTATCACCTGGATCTATTAGAACTTGGGGTGATTTAGCAAGGAAATTCCTTGTTAAATATTTTCCACCATAAAAAATTGTGAAGCTTAGAAATAATATTACATCTTTTTGCCAATTTGAAGGGAAACCTGTTTATGAAGCATGAGAATGATTTAAAGAAATCTTAAGAAAGTGTCCACACAATGTTATACCAGATTTGTTAATAATTCAAGCCTTTTATAATGGATTACCTGGATTTCTTAGATCTATTATCGATGCCACTGTTGGTGGTTCATTAATGTTGATACCATTTAATGACGCTTATTCTTTAATTGAAGAAATGACTACAAATAATTTTCAATAGTCTTCTGAAAGGGTAAATCTGAAGAAAGTAACAAACATTCAAGAAACTGATGCTTTTGCTATGTTAGCAAATCAAACTGCTACAATTTTAAGGAAGTTAGACTAATTTGGAATGAATTTTTCTCAACCAATTGCAATAATTGAAGAGAATTCATTATGCCAAATAGTATATTCTCAAGCATCATTAGAAACTTTGAATGCCATAAACAACAAGCAGAATAACCCATATTCAAAGTATTATAACCCAGATTGGAAGAACCATCCCAATTTTAACTGCAATAATACTTCGGATGGTAATAATTAGTAATGGGGGAAAAATTAAATAAAACCATTGGGAAATTAGAACAACCAAGGAAATAGAATCTATAAACCTACTTATCCTCTAAGTTTTAAAATTAATCCACAATTTAAGGAGAGGAAGTTGTCTATAGAAGAAGTGGTGTTACAAATGGGAAATCAGTTACAAAGTCAAGGAGCTACAATTAGAAATATTGAGAATCGGTTGAGAAAAATAAAAAATTCATTAAGTAATAGATCCCATGGAAAACTTCATAGTAATATAGAAGTAAATCCAAAAGACTAGAATAAAGAGCAAGTAAAAGCCATTTAACTTAGAAGCGGAAGAGAATTGGAAGGTAGGATTGGAAGGTAGGGTTAAGGTAGGGTTCCAAAAGAAACTGAAGTAGAGAGAGACGATTGAAGAACCAGAAGAGGATGCTCCGAAAGTTTTAGAGAGACTTATTTCTCCACTTAAAGTAGACTTGGAAAACCACCACCTCCATTTACTCAGAGGCTCTGACAACAAAAGTTGGATAAACATTTTTTAAATTTTTTTGAAATTTTTAAGAAGCTTACAATTAATATTCCATTTGTTGAAGCTTTAGAACAAATGTCAAGCTATGTGACACTTATGAAGGATATTCTTAACAAAAAAGGTAAGTTTGAAGATAACAAGACTACTGCACTTAGTGAGGAGTGTAGAGCTATAATTCAGAAAAAAACTTCCTGAAAAGCTTAAAGAAACTTCCTGAAAAGCTTAAAAAACTTCCTGAAAAGCTTAAAGATCCTAGTAGCTTCACAATTTCATATATAATAAGAGACAGATTTATGAGAAAGTTTTATGTGATTTAGGTGCAAGCATCAACCTTATGCTATTATAAATATTTAAAAAACTGAGATTAGAAGAAATATCCCCAATTATTGTAACTCTAAAGTTAGCATATCATTCAATAACCTATCCTAAAGGAGTAATAGAAGATGTCCTAGTGAAAATGGATCAATTTATCTATGGATCAATTTATATGATATTGAAGGGGTGATTTTTGGGTGGTATTGAGGTAATATTGGGGTGGTGTCGACACTATTTTTGGTTGAGGAGTTGCCTGTTAGAAGCTGTCGGTCACTGGAATTGAAATCCCATTGCCCGCTTCGGAAAGACCTTTAAGATAGATATACATATAATTTAGAAAAATATGAAATCAAATTGACCCCGTATTTTTCATAGTTTAAATGAAAGAGCACTATACCTCAAACCCTGTAACTATCCCAAAGGATAAACATAAAACTTGAGGATGAGGCTCGATCAAATAAACTAAGAAATATATGACATCCGTTTGGTCTATGAAACCATTTTATTTGCCGACAAACTCCCCTATTTAATATGAAGAATTAAATAAGGTTTATATTAAGCTAGGTTCAGACAAGCTTCCTATAAGGTATAAGGGCAAGCCTCTATAGTTAATTACATCTTAGTTAACTGAAGTCACCTAAGAAAACTCTCGATAAAAATTAAGAAAATATTATCTTCAAAGAGGTCAAAAGGATAGAAATTTTCAACAAAATCGGACAAAGAGGTGTGAAAGGGGAATGGTTCAAGTTTGGAACATTTTGTAGAATCCAAAGGAGGAAGAACTAGGGGATGTCATAGATCCGGGGGAGAACCTCGGTGACTTCCCAAGCTATCCTATTGTTTGGCTTTGATTTTGAGGAGAAATATTTAAATGTTTCATTCTGCCAATTTTATTAATTTAGGGCTTACATTTGTGTGAAACGATCACACAAATAGCCTGAAAGATATAAGGATTTAGGTCGTGATGAATGAAAACCTTAGAATCTTAAGATAAGTTATGGCTTAGATTGTACAACAGAGCAATACAAAGGCCTAAAGATGAGTTGAGAATTTATGTTACATAAGCAAACCACCTTGACGTACTATGACTTGGTTGTTTAATTCTAAGGAAGGAATGATTTAGCTGATGTAGACAGGTTTTGTGACAGGTTTTGTTGTTTGAAGATTTGAAGATAGTCGTGCTTCCAACCGTGCTAGCCCCAAGCTCCTTTCCATGATGAGTTTAAGTTTTCTAATGTGTCAAGCTAAGATGTCAAATCATATGGCCCGATGGTTATGGTCATTTAAATATTATGAGGGATGTTAAAGTTGATTAGAGTGGCACCGGTTAGAATCCTATGGTTCCCTCATTCTGGTACCACTATTTTCTATCATATTCATTTAGTCTAAATGAATTTACTAAACTCAACTTAATGAGTTCCATACTTTCATTTAGACAGTGGGAAGTCTCGTTAGCAACCGTAGGTTACCTCTTCCGAGGGATTCCCGATCATTCGATAGAGACATCTTAATTTAGTTACAATTGTTGTTTGTGTGATGTTTGTGATTAAATTTTGAGTTGTCTTATATTTTGGATGTTGTGGTGGTGAATTTTATTTTGGTTGATTTTAGTTTTAGTTTTGGTTTTGTGGCTATCCTAGCTGTTTTAGGTTTTCATGCAGGGTGACATCATTGTTTAACATGTAAGTTTTATAAATGAAAGTATTGTGCGGAAAGTAAAAGAGACAACAGTACTGCAAACTGTAAAAGCGTACCTGGCGAGTCTTCTCATTTTAACACTTGAAAGGTCAGTACTTGCAAGATATGTAGATAATATTTCAAAAAATTTAAATTGCATGAGTAGATGAATGTTTAACTACCAAACTCCAAGTTATGATTTAATTGAATCTCAGAAGATCCTAGTGGATAATTTTAGAACAAAATAGGCAAGTCCTATTTGTTCTTCAGAATATCCAATAGGTTTCAAAATGTTCAAGGTGTGACCCTATATCACTTTGAATATCTCTTGAAATATCCCGAGTTCATTTTGATCTTATCATAATGTTCCAATAATCATCCGAGGTTGAGTGTGACTACCCCGTTACTTAGTGAAACTTGACAATTTAATTATCGTGAGGATAGGATACTCAATTAGTCAATTGATGTTTCACTTAAGTGTTATGTGGGTGTGTACCCTTAAGGCAAGTTTAACTCATTTGAGATTGTGATGCCCATAAGTAAGTTTAGACTTTGAGTCTTTAAAGATATTGATTATAAACCCAATTATCTTCTAAATCAAATCAATTTGAGCTTAGATATCAGCCTATGTCACTATCAAGCCCTTAGCAATCATAATGAGGAATTTGGTGAAGGTTAAGATTTTAGTTCAAGTGACATGTAGTTTCATTTAAAGATCACATTATGATCAATTTTGGGCTTAAGGAAAGTAAATTATCATCTTTTTAGCTTAAGCCTCTCACTTAAGAAACTTTTTATATTAGTTGACTTCCAAGTCACGAACATTGGGGGAGATTATTTTCTATTGGTGTAGTACAAAGGTGGTGGGTGAGTTTCTTCCTTTTAATCCCATTGTATCTCAATCATTCAAACATGTTTATTAGGATCAAAGTTACCTATTTATCCCTAGTTAATCTTAAATTTTGATTAAGGCACCAAAGTCTAAAATTACCACTTTGCCCTTGGGGTACTTTACTTCTTAACTTACTAAATGACTTTGATAGTTAGAGTGTCATATCTATGAAGTAATTAAAGTATCAGAGGAGAATATGTGGATTTTTAAAATTTAATTTAATTTAGATAATTATTTAAATTTAGAAAATACTTTTAAAAGTTAATTTATTTAATTATCCAAAACAAAGTTTATATTTAAGAAAAAAATATTTGAAATTTGTCAAGGTTAGAGAAACACATAGACAAAATCTCATGATTTTTTGAATCAAATTTCTATTATTATTATTATTTAATTTTTTAGTCAATTTCAATGATTAAATTAAATAGAAAATAATATTTTAATTACAAAAATCATTTTTATATTTTTAAGAGACTTCTCTTAATTCAGAAAACCCATAGAATCAAATCTTACATCTTTATGATTTTTAATTTATTTATTATAATTATTTTAATGGGAAAACATGAAAAATTCAATTTTAATATATTAAAATTTATTTTTAACTTAGAAAAATTAGAAAAAAATGTCTTAATGAATTCTAAGTGATCAGGGGACATTTTCACTGATTTTGAACCATTTTTTGTTTTTTTGAAAATTAGATTATTTTAATTATTTTTAATTAAAAATATATTTTAAAAATGAAATATTTTCAAAAAAATGGGTTT
>NW_018228161.1:120594-144322 GCF_001263595.1 Phalaenopsis equestris
AAGAGAAAACTGAAATGAAAGAGTTGGAACACAAGCAAGAAGAGGAATTGGATCAATATGAAGATTTATATAAGAAAGATTCAAATTATGTTCGAGAAAGTTTTAAAGTTTTGGACATGACTGAAAAAGATAAATCTTTTTGTCCATCAATTTAAAAACCTCCTGAGTTTGAGTTAAGTTACTTCCTAAATAATTAAAGTATGCCTTCTTATGTGATTCCTCAACATTACCTATTATAATTTCCTCAAAATTAACTACAAGAGAATAAGAGAGTTTGATGAAAACTTTAAAGAGTTATAAGAAAGCTTTTGGATTGACAATTACTGATATAAAATAAATTAGTCCTTCAATTTGTATGCATAGAATTCATTCGGAAGAGAAATGCAAACCTAGCTGGGTAGTGATAACCAATATCTTGCCACTAGAAAAGATCATTTTTCACTTCCCTTTCTAGATCAAATGTTGGATAGACTAGCTGGGCATAAATACTTTTGTTTTCTGGATGGATACTGGTTATCACTAAATACAAATTGCTCCTAAGGATCAAGAGAAAATAACTTTTACCAGTCCTTATGTTACATTTACTTTTACAAGAATGACCTTTGGTTTATGTAGTGCACCGGCTACATTTCAAAGATGAATGATGGCTACTTTTGTTGATTTAATTGAAAAAGGGATTGAGGTTTTATAGATGATTTTTCATTGTTTGGAACTTCATTTGAATCATGTTTAAAACATTTTTCAAAAGTTCTTAAGCGTCGTGAAGAAACAAATTTAGTCCTTAACTGGGAAAAATGCCAATTTATGGTAGCAGGAATAATAGTTTTGGGACATCAAATTTTAGAAAATGGTATGAAATTAGATCATGCAAAAATTCAAGTGATCGCTAATTTAACTTAACCAACAAGTGTGAAGGAAATTTGGAGTTTTTTAAAACATGCTGGATTCTAGCGGCGATATATTAAAGAATTTTTAAAAATTGCTAAGCTTCTATGTCATTTACTTGAAAAAGATGTAATTTTTAATTTTGACAAAGAGTGCTCAAAAGCTTTTGAATTTTTAAATAAAATTAGTCACTACATCAATTATTATTTCACCAGTTTGGGAAAACCCTTTTGAACTAATGTGTTATGCTAGTGATTATGCTATTGGAGCTGTTTTAGGACTAAAACATGATAGGATTTTCAGAGTTATCTTCTAAGCTAGTATAACTCTTAATGAAGCTCAAATTAACTATACCCACAACTGAGAAAGAGATATTAACAGTAGTATATGCTTTTGATAGATTTAGATCATACTTAATTGGAACTAAATGTACTGTGCATACAAATCATTCTGCTATTAAGTATTTAATACAAAAAAGGATGTAAAACAAAGACTTTTAAGATGGATTCATCTTTCGTAATAATTTGATTTTGTGATAGTAGATAGGAAGGGAGCTGAGAATCAAATTGTTGATCATTTGTTCAGGCTTGAATTAAAGAAACCATTTTGTTTTAAAAAAGAGATTAATGAACATTTTCTAGATGAAGAATTGTTCAATGTTAATGAGTAGGGTGTTCCATGGTATGCCAATATTGTGAATTTCATTGTTAGTACTATTATGCTATAAGAAATGACATGCCAACAGAAGATGAAATTTTTATCTGAAGCTAAGAATTATTTTTGGGATGACCTATTTTTATATAAACAAGGAAATGATCTAATTGTTCAAAGATGTGTGTCTTTTCTTTAGAAGAAACTTATGAAGAAGAAACTTATGAAATTATCCAAAAATATCATAATTTTGATTTTTGGGGATATTTTGGTGCTGATAAAACAACATACAAAATTTTGGAATTTGGATTTTTTTGGACTACAATCTTTAGAGATGTTAACACTTATATTAAAACTTGTGATCAATATCAATGAGTGGACAATATTTCTAGGAGGAATAACATGCCCCTCAATTATGTGTTAAAAGTTGAGATATTTGATGTTTGGGGATTAGATTTCATAGGACCATTTATACCAGCTTTCGGGAATTTAAATATATTGTTAGCAGTAGATTATGTATCCAAATGGATAAAAGTTTTTGCTTTATCTTGATGTGGTGCTCAAAGTGTTGCAAAGCTTTTAAGAACAAATATATTTTGTAGATTTTGGATGCCGAGAGAAATCATAACTGACTGGGGAAGTCATTTCAGAAATACAATAATGAAGAAGTTATTAAAGAAATATCATATTAACCATAGAATAGCTACTGTTTATCATCCTCATACAAGTGGTTTGACTGAATTATCTAATCGTAAAATAAAAAGAAAATTGGAAAAAATCTGTAAATCCAACCAAAATGAATTGGTTAGTCAAACTTGATATGCTTTGTGGGCTTATAGGACTGCATACAAAACTCTTATAGCAATGTCCCTACATAAGTTAATATTTGGGAAAGCTTTTCACTTACCAGTGGAACTTGAGCATAAAGCATTTTGGCTATTAAAGAATTTAATTACAACTTAAAGGATGCTGGTGAAAAAAGGCTATTGCAATTGTATGACTTGAAGAGATAAGGAATGAATCTCACAAAAGTGCTAAGATTTATAAAGAAAAGATGAAGATGTGACATGATCGGAGGATTCTTACCAAAAATTTTCAGCCGGGGTAATAAGTTTTTCTTTATAATGCAAGATTAAGACTATTTCCAGGCAAACTTAAGTACACGTGGATGGGCCCATTTGTTGTGATGAAAGTTTATCCCTATGAAGCTGTGGATATCAAAGATCCTAAAACTGAAAAAATATTTAAAGTGAAAGGTCATAGGCTGAAATCCTACTTCTTAGGTGACCAACTTAAATTAAGTGATTTTATGATGTTGGGTCAACCAGAATAAGCACTTGTTACGTTGGGCTGACGAAGTTAAACCAAGAGTTAAACCAAGCGCTCAAGTTAAACCAAGCGCTCTATTGGAGGTGACCCATAATTATCTGTGTTAGTTTTTATTGTTATGTTGTTGTGTTTAATTTAGAAAATTTTGGTAATATTTTGATTATATAATGAGTATATTTTGATTATATAATGAGTTATATATAATGAGTTAGTGATTATTCTAAGACCTTAAAAGATGACTTAAATATGTTAGAATGTGTATTTGAATGTTAAGTTGACCTGCGCTAAATTGAGCACTAGTGCTTAAGCACCAATATCTGACGCTTAAGCATGACAATTAAAAAACATATGTGAATTTTGGCTTTTAGAAGTTTTAACTATGATTTTGTTGGATTTAACATGGGAGAGCAATTCTAGGACATGCCTAGGGGTTATAAAAGAGTTTGGAGCCTATAAATAGAAGGGTCATGTAAGAATTTTTACCACAATTCAATTCTAAACCTAAATCTTAAGTGCGAAGAGAGAGCTGTAGAAAGATGTCATCTTGGAAGAGTGATTTGAAGAAAAAGGAGGAGGCAATGAGAAAGAAGTTTGTTAGTCATAGTGCGCAAGAGTTAAACGACAGTTTCCTAGTCGTTAGTATTAAAGGGATAATAGAGAAAATCACTAAAATTGAGGTTGACATGCTTTTAATTGAAGCTAAAGTGATGGAAGTTAACACACATATGGATCACATGGAATGACAACTTAAGATGTAGTTTAACCATACCAGTTTTATAGAAGAAGTGGACAAGGCTATGTGTTTGAAGAATAAATAGATTGAAGAAGATTCAACAAGAGTTATTAACCACCGTCCATTTTATCAGATTTACATTCCAAATGCTAAAGGAGAGACTAATGATAGGCTAGGATTTGTTCCACCAAATGGTGATTGGAATTAAGTTCATGGTTTAGTGTTTGTTTGCTAATGTTAAGTATGTTATTAATGGATGATTATCTAATGTTTTTGTTTAGGAATTTTCTCATCCAAAACTATTTGGATTGAGAATCTATGTATTAAAAATATTTGTAATCATTCATGAATGAATATAAGTGTTTTTTCTATGAAATTTCGTGTTATTTTGCGTTGAATAGAATTAGTTATGATTGGTGAATCTTGAGTAAGAGGAGAGTTAAAAGGGAATAAAATAGTTATTATATGGTTATGAGACCATGTAGGGTTGGTTGACTTAGGCTAAGAGGGCACTTCACTTAAATAAGAAAAATCAAAATTTATGCACTGGCACCTAAGCGCGAAGACCCTGCACTTAAGTGTTGCATAAATCGAGAGACGCAGGGCTAATCAGGTTCGTGAACCAATTTAAATGGCAATTTGATTCAAAAAACTCTATTTTTGCACCTCGATATCGTTTCCCTCCTTGATCTTTCATAATTTTGAAGTTAGGGCACACCCTATTTTAAAGATTTCTTGGTGGTTTGGAGCAAAAATTACTAGATTTGATATCCTTGAGGTAAGAGCTTCAATTTTATGTTTTTGATTTTCACCATGTATTTTGAGCACATTCTTGATCTACCCGAAAATCAATATTCATGGTGAAAATTTGAGAAAAATCTATGGAAAATACATGGATTTAGTTGTTTAAGCTTTCAGTAGTTAAGTTTAGTGATTTACAGTTGAATTTGGAATTTATTGTGAATTTTTTATAATTTTTTAGAAATGGCACCAAGAATGAAGAGAAGCAAGGGAAAGTCCCAATTTGATTCAAGCAAGTTTGTGAGTGCTAGAGCTCGGGATTGATATGGTGATGCACTGCAATTGAGAAAGTTGGTTCCTGAGTTATGTTCCATGAGGAGCTGTAGAAGATCTGATTATTCTCAGCCAGTGGGATCAGTTTTGTTGTTTTTCTGTTGTAGCAGTGATTTCTGTGGTGCGGGAGTTCTATGTAAATCTCCCTGAGGCTAAAAAATAAGAAGTCATGGTGAGGGGAAAGACAATACCTTTTTCATCTGAGGTAATAAATTAGTTTTATCATTTGCCCCCAAGCACTTTATGTTTTTTTTAACATAGTCCTAAAGAGGAGGAGTTAGACAAGATCATTTCATCTTTAACTGTTGGGATAGAGCTTTGAAAAATTATAAATGAAAGGAGAGTTAACTTTTCCACTTCAAAGTTGGATGTCACTACAAAGGCATGACACTATTTCATTTCTGCTCATCTGCTTTGCCAACCCATCATCTTAGTAAAGTGACCCATGATCAAGCAAATTTGAACTATTGTATCCAAAAGTTCAGGCCCATCAACATTGGAGCACTGATTTATAATGTTATTAACAATTATGTTGTCGCTGCTACTAAAGCAGGTTTGAGATTTGCATCCTTGATTTTTTCTTTATGCGAGCAGACTGAAGTTAAATTTGATAGCTGGGAAGAGGTCTGACAACCTCTTAAGCCCATAACCAGTGTAAATGTGAAAACTTATTCGCATCATTTCATTTTTGGCTGGAGAGGAGGATTTTTTAGAAGTTTTGCTACTTCGACATCTCAAGCTTCCACTTTACTTGCTTCTACTTAGGAGGATTTTTAACAATGCTAACTACACTGCGGATAAGGTATTAAATTTAGAAAATTTTGCAGAGCATATGGATGGATACACGAGGAGACGTCGTGATTATGAGGAAGAATACAACTTAGCTGTGGAGAACCTCATGAGAGGTAACCAAGATGTAGTTTTTCCTCAATATCTGAGATATCCATCTTATGAGCCTGCAACTACTTAGCATAATGATGAGAGTGATGCAGAGGATGAAGATGATTAGAGCGGATCTATAGTTTGTTTGATTTTTAGTTTATGTATTGGTGTGAACTGTTGAAGATGCAGTTATTTTGTACTTTTTGTTGTGTTTAGAGTTATATTTGTTGAGACTATTAGTTTTTATTGTGTTTTGTTATGTTAGGCACTTCTGTGTTGTTTTTATGCTTTTGAGTAATTATTATATTTTTTGGTAGTAATTGTAATAATTGTGTTGTTTATTGTAGTTAGTTAGTAGGTGCTGAGATTAATTCTGGCTCTTAGGATGGTTTAGAATATAACAAACTTGTTACTTAAAAGCTGCATGTTTAAAATTTTCAATTTACTACCATATTTTTTTCTCTATGTTGTAGTTGTGTATGTTTGTTAGTATGTTTTTTTTGCTTTTATGTTATACTCCACTCATAGAAGTCCAATAAATCTCTATATGTTAAGTAAGTTAAAATTTGATCAATTTAACTTTTACTCCTGTTTTTAATTTTTGTACTTGCATATTTAGAATATAAAAATTCCTGCAAGCATGTTATTTTTAGTTTTCATTCCTGCCATTATTTATATATGCTGCTAAAATGTCTTATTTTATTAAAAATTTAAGTTTGGGAGGGATGAAATTTTTTTTTAAAAGACATCAATTTTTTTTGTTCTCAAATGTATTTTCAATAAATTTGATTTTGATTTAAAGAAAAATGACCATGTATATGAAGTTACAATAGGGAAGTAAATAAAAAAATGAGTAAGTGAATTTAGTTAAAATTTATAGTATTGAAGAAAAACTTAGAGTTAAAATTTTTAGTGTGGAAAATGCTAAGTATAGTGTAACTATCTTTAGTAGAAGATATTGTATTTTTGAAAAATGTAGAAGAGTTAGACTTTTATTTTCAAAACTTAAATTTATTTTATTAAAAATAATTTTTAAAATAATTTTTATATTTATAAGTAAAAGATTTATATCATGATTTTGATTTAGGAAAGGAAAAGTGAAATTCAAAATCATTAAAGGCCTATCCTGATATAGTAATCCTTGCCTGAAAAAGAAAAAAAGAAAAAGAAAAAAAAAAAAAAAGAAAAAGAAAACGAGAAAAGAAAATTTGAAAAAGGGAGGAGAAGCTTGAGGATTAGTGCCTAATCAAAAATTGGTTTCACATCTAGTCTTTCTAAAGTATAGGACTTGAGAAACTCTTAAGCATATGGATATAATATGGCAAGTAAAATTATGCTTAATAAAAATTTTTAAGTGGAGATTATAGAATGCCAAAATTCTATATTTGAAGTAACTATATATTTGAAGAATCTATAATATTTCTAAACTAGATAGAAACTCTTATTTTCATAATTCTTAACATTAAAAATTTCTATACTCTAAGTTGGTCTCATTGACTAATATTTTTTCTAAATTAGACTACTATATTTCTACATCAAAATTTTAGAAACTCCTAAAGAAACTCATATACATAATCTACTTATTTATTTTTTAAAAATTGAAGTGTCACTTGAGGACAAGTAACATTTTAAGTTTGGTGGCTTTTGATACACCTAAAATATATAGTCTTTTTATACACATATTTATTCCTACTTTTGAGATATTACGCTTTATGAAAGGTATTTGTGTGTTTTATTTCAGGTACAATCAAATGGATGAAAAATGGTAAAAGGAGTGAAAAATGATCAAGTTTGGAGCAAAAATAAAGAAGGTACAAAAAAATGAACTAAAGCGCGTAAGCGCCTATGACTGGCGCTTACTTGTCAGATGTATAGAGAGTCGCGCCTAAGTGCCAGCTACCTCATGCTTAAGCACCGGAAGTTATTTTTTGATGATTCTTTGAATTTAGATGAATTTTTTTGAAGAGGCATTTGAAGCAACCCTTGGTAAAAAAGTGGGAAATAGCCCATGGACACGAAAATTCAACTTCAAGACTTAGAAAAGGAGGCAACTTCAAGAAGATTCATTGAATGAGGAAACATTTTGAAGAGACACCAAGGCACCTTTAGGATTTTTATAGAAAAGGCTTGGATCATCAAAGGGAGAGGCAAGCTAATCCCAACAAACAACCATCATTCATCCAAGTAATCAACGACGCCACCATCAACCACTTTTCTTTTTATTTTGAGTTTTAGTTTGTATTGTGAGTGAAGGAAGAGAATTCAAAGGATTATTTAAGACATTTGGCAGAGAGAATTTGAGATAAATGTTTATCTCTGTAACTACACATGGTTCTAATTTAGATTTCTTATTTGTGTGCATGATTTCTTTCTTTAAACTCAAGTGTGATTGTGTTTTCTCCATGGATTCTGAGTAGTTTTCTTTAACTTTTTCCTTAAAATGATAAGTGATTAAGTATTGAAAGGAAGTTGTGTGAAGTATTAGACTTAAAAGTTGGAAGAAGTCGTGTTGTTTTGAATCCTTGTACTTCATTTACGTCTTGATTTGGCCAATTAAGATGTTAATACCTATTGTGAGAACATGTAAGATCCGAGATGGTTTTGCCTCAATCAACAAATGGTAAGAATCACATTTGATTTCATGGATGAGAATGTAGTTCATGAGATTGGGTGCAAATAAATAGAGAAATAAACTTTCATGGGTGTAGAATTAGAGGACTTTAGAGTGACAGGCTTAAGCCCCCAATTTGATTTATAGTTTTAGGTTTTGATATGAGATGTTAGCCTCCAGGTGGAGGGAGAAGAGGAAACTCTAGAGTGAGAGCTAGTATCTTCCCTACTAAACCGGTCTTCAAGACTATTCAAACTACAGATTAGCCAATTTTCATTATAGCATCTCTAGTATGAGTAAAGAATATTTTTGTTTCTATTTGGCACAACACAATTAGTATACTTACACTACAAAAGTTCTATACTTATTCCTCATTCATGATAAAAAGAAAGATATTATATTTATATTGCCTTCATCTAGCAAGTATTTAGTTAAGTTGATTAGTTGTTTACTTTTATTTCATATATCCAAAAATTACAAAAAGAATCAAACTTTCATTCTTATTATAGCATCTTGAGTTTAATTAAGAATATTTTGCTATGTAAAATTTTGTTATTTAATTTCTCCTATTTTATAAAGTTGCATATAGTGCATATTGTTAGTTTTCACTATGGGTTCGGTATTCAGAGCTTAGTAAAAAGTCTTATATTACTCGAATACCGATATTAATACAGGCGCAGTATCCCATATTTAAATATTATAACTTTATTCTTATTTGCTTCATTGTAAAAAATTTACCTAACTTTTGCTTGCGATCAAGTTCTTGGCGCTGTTGCAAAGTAAGAATTATTATTAAGGAAATTAAGCATATAATCACATACATCGCAATAATTATCTATATAGAAAGTCGGGATCACTTCCCACATCTTCTCACTACTTTGTCTTATGTGTGTCCACTCTGTGAGGGTGGCGACCATCTATCTATAGGCACGGAAGGCGATGGTGGAACCCTCTAGAGTCTTTCAATTGAGTGCATCAATGATGAAGATCAATTCAATGGTCAGTGAGCCATGGATTGCCATAGATGAAATAGTGTGAAAGTTTGTGTCCTGATCCATGGATGAAGGCCACAAATCAATAGCTTGTTAATTTGGTGTGCTTATTGATACACCTAAAATATATATAGCATTATTATACACATTTTTCTACCTATTTTTAAGGATATTGCGCTTTAATGGAAGGTATTTGTGTGTTTTTCTTTCAGGTAAAATCAAATGGAAGAAATATGGTGAAAGGAGTAAAAGAAGATTAAATTTGGAGCGAAAATGAAGAAGGTGTGCAAAAGAAGGTGTGCAAAAGAAGGCCGCGCCTAAGCTCCACATAGCTCACGCTTAAGCTCTAGAGGTAGTTACTTGATGATCCAATGAATTTGGACAAATTTTTGATAAGGTGTTTGAAGCAACTCTTGGTGAAAACGTGGGATATGGTTAATGGACACCAAAATACATTCAATTGGCTTTTGAAAGGAGGAAATGATACACCTTAAATATATAGTCATTATGTACATATTTTTACACATATGTTTGAGATATTGCGCTTTAATGAAAGGTATTTGTGTGTTTTTCTTTTAGATATAATAAAATGGATGAAAATGGTGAAAGGAATGAAAATGATCAAATTTGGAACAAAAATGAAGAAGGTGTAAAAACGAACTGAGGCACCTAAGCGCCCAAAACTGGTTCTTAAGCACTAGTGAAACAAAGAGAGTCGCGCCTAAGAGCCAAGTGCCTTCCGCTTAAGCGCCAGAAGTAGTTACTGGATGATGCAATGAATTTGGATGAATTTTTGAAGAGGTGTTGGAAGCAACCTTTGATGAAAACATGAGAAAGAGTTAATGGACACAAAAAATAATTCAATTAGCTTTTGAAAGGAGGCAACTTCTAGAAGATTCATTGAATGTGGACACATTTTAAGAGACACCAATGCACCTTTTAGAAAATTATAAACGAAGACTTTGATTGAAGAAATCATCATCATCCATAAGATCCATCCAGAGCCAACCACCACAAGCCACCACCACCGCCGCCACTTTCTTATTATTTTAAGGTTTAGTTTGTATTGTAAGTGAATGAAGAGATTCAAGGAACTTCAAGACTTTGGTGGAGAGTATTTGAGATAAGTTTTCATCTTTCTGACTACATTTGGTTTCAATCTAAACTTCTAATTTGTGTGCATGATTTCTACTTTAAAACTTAAGTGTGGTTGTGTTTTCTCTATGAATTCTCAGTATTTTTCTTTATTTTTTCTTTAAAATGATAAGTGATTAAGTATTGGATGGAAGTTGTGTGAAGTATTAGTTTTTAATGTTGGAATAAGTTGTGAAGATTTTAAACCTTATACTTCATTTAATTCTTGATTTGGCTAATTAAGATCTTAATATCTGTTGTGAGAATATGTAAGATCCGAGATGTTGTTGACTCAGTCAACAAATGGTAAGAATTACATTTGATTTCGTGGATGAGAATGTAGATCATGGGGTTGAGTACAAATAAATATGGAACTAAACTTTGAAGGAGATAGAATTGGAGGACTTTCGAGTGACCTACAAAAGCACCCAATTTGATTTATAGTTTTAGGTTTTGATACGAGATGTTAGCCTCAAGGTGGAGGGAGAAGAGGGAACTCTAGATTGAGAGCTAGTATCTTCCTTGCCTAGCCCGTCTTTAAGAATATTCAAACTGTAAATTAGCCAATGGTCTTTATAACATCTTTAGTAAGGGCAAAGAATATTATTGCTCCTATTTGGCACAACAAAATTTGAATACTTTCACAACAAAATTCCTATACTTGTAAATTCCTATACTTACTTGTTATTAATTCATGATAAGGAAAAAGATATTTTATTTTTATTACCTTCTTCTTCAAATAACAAGTTAAGTTAGTTAGTTGCTTACTTTATTTTGAGTTATTGAAAATTACAAAAAAGAATCAAACTTTCATTAAAATTATAGCATCTGGAGTTTAAGTAAGAATATTTTGATAAGTATAATTTGTTATCAAATTTCTTAAGTTTTTTAGTTGCATATTATAGTTTTCCAAGTGGGTTCCATATTCGGGGCTTAATCAAAAGGTCCTATATTACTTGATAATGATAGGTATACTTGCATAGTATCCCATAGTTAAATATAATAATAGTATTATTAGTTGATTTAAAGTCAAGTTTGGGCTTAGATGTTGTTGGAGATCAAGTTTTTGGCGTTGTTACAAAGTTAGAATTATAACTAAGGAAAATTAAGAATATAATTGCATACATCACATTAACATATATAAAGATAATTGAGATCAGACAACACTTGGAAAATTCTTTGAATGTGGACACATTTTGAAAAGACGCCAAGAAATATTTTGGAAAATTATAAAAGAATACTTGGATTGGATTGAAAAACTCTCTCTCCGACGCCACTCCACACTCACTCCTACGCCCCTCCCGAACATCCTTGGAAACTCTCCTACTATGCCCCCCATAGACATGCCACCGACTTTTCTCCCTTAGATTAATCAAGACATATTTCTAGAGAGAAGAAGAGAGGAGTTGTGTGTGTGAGTAGAGAGTATTGTAAGAGAAAGGAAGAGAAGAGATTCAAAGAAACTTCAAGAGTTTAGTTGAGAGGATTTGAGATAAGTTTTTATTTTTGTGACTACATTTGGTTTTAATTTAAACTTCTTATTTATTTGAATGATTTCTATTTTTAAACTTAAGTGTTGTTTTCTCCATGAATTCCGAGTAGTTTTCCTTATATTTTTCCTTAAAATGATAACTGATTAAGTATTGGATGGAAGCTGTGTGAAGTATTAATCTTTAATGCTGGAATAATCTTTAATGCTGGAATAAGTATAAGTTGTGATGATTTTTATCCTTGTACTTCATTTACTTCTTGATTTGGCCAATTAAGATGTTAATATTTTTGTGAGAACATGTAAGATCAGTGATGGTATTGTCTCAGTCAACTAATGGTAATAGTCACATGAGATTGTATGGATGAGAATGTAATTCATATGGTTGAGTGTAAATAAATAGGAAAATAAACTTTGAAGGGTGTAGAACCAGAGGACTTTAGAGTGACAGCTAAAACCCCCAATTTGGTTTATAGTTTTAGGTTTTGATACGAGATGTAATTCCCCTAGGTGGAGGGATAAGAGGGAACTCTAGAGTGAGAGCTAGTATCTTCCCTATCTATCCGGTTTTCAAGACTATTCAAATTTTAAATTAGTCAATGTTCTTTATAGCATCTCTAATAAAGGTAAATAATACTATTACTCTTATTTGACACAACACAATTCGAATACTTCCATAACAGAATTCCTATACTTGTTACTGATTCATGATAAGGAAAATGACATTTTATTTATATTGCCTTCATCTTACAAATATCTAGTTAAATTTAGTTAGTTGTTTACTTTATTTTCAATTATCAAAAATTACCAAAAAGAATCGAACTTTCATTCCTATTATAGCATCTATAGTTTGAGTAAGAATATATTTCAAAGTAGAATTTTTTATCTTATTTCTTCTGACTTATTAACATACTGAATTTCTCCCTATGGGTTTGATATTCGGGGCTTAATCAAAAATTCCTATATTACTTGATAACAATTTTTTATATTTACTTAGTATTTCATATTTTATTATTACAATTAGATTCTTTTTTTTCAAATTTAATTTTTTTGGAGCCTAAGGAAAATTTAATTGCATACATCGTACTATCATATGGAATCCGTGATTAGTTATGCGTTGGACTAAACTTAAGATGTCTCTTGTAAAACTCAAGTCTGGTTGAGATCCGAGTCGTAGTGGACTCTCCATTCCAACTACAATAAGAGAAAATATATAGGTCTAGCCATAATGAGAAGTTAAAGCATCACCTCCCTCACGATACATAATAATCAAATCAATCCACTAGTAATCCAAACATTTACCAACATCAATCAAACAAATTAATCTACATTAAAACAAACACATCACACATAAGAAAATTACAACTCACAAGCACACTAAACATGGATAATCATGGGTTAGTTCTCATGAAGCACGTGGTTTAATTTCGTCAGCCCGACGAATCCCAAGGTATACATATTTCGCATGTTCACCACTTTTCTTTTTGGGGTTTTCTAATCCTCCTAAAAGTGTTCTCTAGTTTTGAGTCGTATGATTAAAGTTTTGGAGCTCTTGAACTAACCGTACAAATCTAAAGACTTAACCAATAGGACAGATATCCAGTACTTCAAGCACTCAAAGATACTTTTGGTATTTTGGATTTTCTTTTAAATAGACACACAATAACTAAACACCACTAGATAATAATACTACAATTTTAAAATCTAAGTCTTACATGTTCAACTAAAATTATCCTAAAGTTCTTACCGTAGCTTCCCTGGTAACTGCGTCAATAAGTTGACCCAATCCACAATTACGCAATTATTTAGTTTCTTTACAAAAAACGTGATCCAATTTCTTTAAGTGGCTAGTGTGCAAAAATGGATATGTTATAAAGTTTAGAATTCCTTTTAAAGTTTACACACTGGGGGTTCAACGCAAGTATACATATCATTCAAGTAATAAAGGGTTTTTTTTAAAAGCCAGAGTATCGATCCCAAAGAGAAACAAGATAAGAAATCCCTTAGCCTTAGTTCTATTCTACTATTATCAAGGCTTAGTTTCGAATGTCAATTAAGAGTGTGTTTTTCTATCAACTACTCATAAATACAAACCTAAATCTAAACTTAAACCTAATTAGATAAATGGTTTTGTGAATTTTGAGGTGTAAAAACTGCCCTTCTCTTATAGTGAACTAGATAATCTGTAGGAATATGATGCTTAAAATCTAATAAGGATATTGACAATAGGAGCACAAATCTAAGTTATCCTCTTCTAAGTGTATAACATAGCTTAGTTAACCTATGGTCGATTCCTTAAAATACTAGAATGTCACAGCAGAACTTCTAGCCCGCCACCCTAAAGCCTCCTTCTCCTAATAGCTCTCTAATTGGCTCAATCTTAGATTTAAAGTACAAAACCCTAGATCAAATTGATAAGAATTTTGCCTGTCACACTAGAAACACCAATTTATACCCATCAATGAATATCTTCTAACATTGTATTGAATCTTAGGACTGCTTTTCCTTCATCCATAAGTTCAATCTGGTTCCTTCTAGTTGTTAAAGTCATAGCCCTCCCGGGTCATTATGGTTTACAACAAATTTTAACATACCAATTGACCAAGATGAATATGTAAATGAAGCATGAAGTAAGAACCATCACTTTGATATGAAAAACCTATTCTAACATGTATCCTAACATTGTAAACAATCATCCAATTCATTGCAAAAGAAAAGTACATGAATTTTATTTCACAAAGTAGGTGTCACACACAAAAAAAGCTTCATTAAATCAAAGAAGGTCCACTAGACAAGTGTTTACAACAAGTACAAGATAATGAAGAGCATAATACTTAGTTTTTTTCCCTTTAAAAGAAAGATAAAAATCCCTCCAACAAAGTTTCCTAATGATCCAAGCAATGTTAATATAATCCTTTATAGTTATCTCTCAAAATCCCCTCTCCAATCTCTCTAAAAAAGGTAAGAACCAACATTTTCCACTTATATATATGACCTCTAGAGATTCCTGAACATGCTTAAAATGCTAAAAGAGTCACTCAAAGAGACATACCCTTTAGAAATGTTGAAAAGTCCCTCCTTTTGGCCAAGGGAGCGAGGCAGTCATTCGAAGAGAAACAATCTTAAAATAGCCCTTCAAATCCCTAAGAATCACTTCAGTTGCCCCTTTGAAATTTTTCTAACTACATTATATTTTTTTTAAAAATTCATTTTAGCATCTAGGCACCCAACCGTGGCGCCTAGGCTCCATCATTCTAGAAGCTTGAAATAACTTTTGGGCATCTAGGTGCCAGATCCTAACGTCATGGCGTCGGGCTCTCTATTTTAATGTACAAGCTATGACACTTAGGCTCCAAAAGCTGACGCTCGGGTGCTAGTTCACTTTATGCTTCTTTGCTCCATTTGAGCCCATTTTCACTCCTTTTTCTCTATAACTCCATCTCTCGTACCTAAACCCAAAAACATGCAAAATACCTTCCATTAAAGTGCAATATCCTAAAAAACAAGCATAATATATATTTATATAAATAATAACACATTTTTAGGCGTGTCATCGGGTCAACCCAATTCAACTAAATCATCAGGTCAACCCAACCTAACTCAGGTGAACCCAATTTAATTGAACCAGCAGGTCAACCCTACTTAACTTGGGTTAACCCAATTCAACTGAATCACCAGGTCAACCCAACCTAACTCAGGTTAGCACAATTCAACTATACCACTATGTCAACCACACCTAACTCAGATTAACCCAATTCAACTAAACCACTAGCTCAACCCCACCAAATTTGAGGGAACTCAATTCAACTAAACCACTGAGTCAACACAACCTAACTCAGGCGAACCCAATCAACTAAATCATCAGGTTAATGATCTTGACTTTTATGACAGTACTATGAAGTATGTGAGGTTATATTCTTAATTTTCTTTATTTATATTTCTCTCTTTACAACGACACCAAAAATTTGACTTCGAAGCAAATAAGAATGCAAATATTATATTTAAATATTGGGATACTATGCAAGTATATGTATCATTATCAAGCAATATATAATATTTTGATTAAGCCTCGAATATCGAACCACCCATAGGGATAATTACAATCTTTTAATAAGGAACTAGATAACAAACTCTACTTTAAAAAATATTCTTACCCAAAATATAGATGCTAAAATAGGAATGAAAGTTTGATTATTTTTTGTAATTTTTTATAATTGAAAATAAAGTAAACAACTAACTAATTTTTTAATTAGATGTTTGTAAGATGAAGGCAATATAAATAAATATCTTTTTTCTTATCATGAATCAATAAAAATTATAGGAATTCTATTGGGGAAGTATAAAAATTTTGTTGTGCCAAATAGGAGCAATAATATTCTTTACCTTTACTAGAGATGTTATAAAGAACATTGACTAATTTAAAGTTTGAATAGTTTTGAAGACGGCTTAGGTAGGAAATATACTAGCTCTCATTCTAGAGTTCCCTCTTCTCCCTGCACCTGGGGGATAACATCTCCTATGAAAACCTAAAACAATAAACCGAAATTAAGGTCTTTAGTCTGCCACTCTATAGTCGTCTAACTCTACACCCTTCAATGTTTATTCTCTATTTATTTGCACTCAACCATATGAATTACATTATCATCCATACAATCTCATGTGATTGTTACCATTAGTGACTGGAAAATTCCATCTCAAATCTTACATGTTCTCAACATAAATATTAATGTCTTAATTGGCCAAATTAAGAAGTAAATAAACTACAAGGTTTAAAATCATCACAACTTATTCCAACATTAAAGACCAATACTCTACACAACTTCCATCCAACACTTAATTCACTTATCATTTTAAGGAAAAAGATAAAGAAAACTACTCAGAATTTATGGAGAAAATACAACAACACTTAAGTTTAAAATTAAAAATCATGTAACAAACAAGAAGTTTAATTTAAAACCAAATGTAGTCACAAAGATAAAGACTGATCTCAAATTCCTCTCCACTAAACTCTTGAAGTTCCTTTAAATCTCTTATCTTCCTTTCTCTTATAATACTCTCTACTACACACTACAATTCCTTCATTTCTTTTCTCTAAAAATATCCTAATTAATCTATTGAGAGAGGGGCATCAACGACTAATTGAGACTCTCTCAATCATTCAAACCAAGTCTTCTTTTATAATTTTTTAAAAGGTGCTCTGGTGTCTCTTCAAAATGTGTCCACATTTGATGAATCTTCCGAGAGTTGCCTTTTTTCAATAGCCATTTGAATGTATTTTTGTTTTCATTAACCATAACCCACATTTTCACCAAGAGTTGCTTCAAGCACACCTTCAAAAATTCATCCAAATTCATTGAATCACAAAATAACTACCTCTAGCGCTTAAGAACGAGTTATATGGCGCTTAGGCGTGGCTTTTACTGTTATTACGGTGCTTAAGCACCAGTCTTGGGCGCTTAGGTGCCATAGTTCTATTGCACACCTTCATTTTTGCTCCAAATTTGATCCTTTTTTACTCCTTTAACTATTTTTTATTCATTTGACTATACCTGAAAGAAAAAACACAGAAATACCTTTGATTAAAGTGAAATATCCTCAAAAATTGGTATAAAAATATGTACGTAAATGTTACATATTTTAGGTGTATCAAAATCCCCTAAACTTAAAACGTTACTTGTCCTTAAGTGATACTCCAATCTTTTAAAAGCAAAATAAGTAGATTATGTAAATGAGTTTCTTTAGGATATTCTAAAACTTTGATCTAGAAATATAGTAGTCCTATTAAAAAAAACATTAGTAAATGTGACCAACTTAGAGTTTAGAAATCTTTAATGTAAAGAAGTTTGAACATATAAGTTCCTATCTAATTCATAAATACTTGTAAATTCTCCAAATATAGAGTTTAGGCATTCTATCTTCTCCACTAAAAAAATTTTATTAAGAATAATTATACTTACTATATTATATCCTTAAGCTTAATTGTTTCTCAAGTCCTATGCTTTAAAAAGATCAGATAAGAAACCAATTTTTGATTAGACACTACTCCTCAAGCTTCTCCTCCCTTTTTCGATTTAACTTTTCTCCTTTTTTTTTCCTTTTTCCTTTTTTTTCTTTTTCTTTTTCTTTTCTTAGGTGAGGATTACTATATCTGGATAGCCCTTTAATGTTTTGAATTCTACTCCTCCTTTTCTAAAGCAAATGTTTGATATAAATCTTTTACTTAGTAATATAATAATAATTTTGAAAAGTATTTTTAATTAAAGAAATTTAAGTATTGAAAATAAAAGTCTAACCCTTATATATTTTTCAAAAATTCAATTTCTCCTACTAAAGATAGTTATACAATATTTATCATTTTTATACTAAATTTTTTACCTTTAAGTTTTTCTTCATTAATATAGGTTTCAACTAAATTTTCTTACTCATTTCTATATTTAAAATTTTACCTCCCTAATATAACTTCATGTGCATATTCTTTTCTTTTCAAACCAAAATCAAATTTATTTGTAGCACATTTGAGAACAAATAAAATTCAAGTTTTAAAAATTATTTTTCATCCCCCCAAACTTATGTTTTTAATAAGATTAGACATTTTAGCATCATATTTATATTGAGGTAGGAATGAAAACTAACAATAACATGCTTAAGAAAATTTCCATGCCCTAAATATACATGTACAAAGATTAAAAACAAGAGTAAAAATTAATTTATCAAATTTTTACTTAACTTTATCATATATGAGATTTATTAGACTTCTATGCATTGGAAGATAACATAAAAGCAAACAAACGCACTAACATAAATTTGCAACTGCAACATAAAGTAAATACATGATAGTAATTTGAAATTTAAACATGAAGTTTTTTAAGTGAAATTTAGTAATATTCTAGCACTTCCTAATATTCTGCACGAGAAGTAGAATCACTTGAACTTCTAGAAAATCCTCCTCTCCGACCAAATGTAGATTGTTCTGAATAAGATTTCACATTAATACTCATGATAGGATTTAGAGGTTGCAGAATCTCCTCCCAACTATCAAATCTAACTCCAGCTTGCTCACATAAGGATAAGATTAAGGAGGTGAATCCCAAACCTGCAGTAGTGGTAGTTGTAGCTGAATAAGTGATCGTCTGATAGATCAAGGATCCAATATCAATTGGCTTAAACTACTAAATGCAATAGTTCAAAGTAATTATATCTCTTGTAACTTCACTGAGGTGATTGGTAAAGAGCAGACGAGCTGAAATAAAATACTACCATGCTTTTGACTTGGCATCAAGCTTTGATGAAGGAAAATTTACTCTCCTTTCATTTGTTATTTTCCTTAATCCTCTTCCCGCAGTCAATGACGATAAAATCTCATCTAACTCCTCCTCAATTAGATTATAAATTTAATAAAAACACAATATACTATGGGGTAGCTGCTAAAATGAATTTATTACCTCAGGAGAAAAAACTACTGATTTTCCTCAGACCATGACTTGATCTTCCTCAGCATAAGGGAGATTAGCATAAATCTCCCAAACCACAGAAATTACACCTATAGCAGAAAAATAATAGAATCGTTCTCACTGTTGGTGAACTATTAAATCTTCCATTACTCCACTCGTAATTTTGAAACAATGCTTAGGAATAAATTTTCTTGATTGCAGTGCTTCATTATATATATCCTAAGCTTTTGAATTAGTGAACTTACTAGAATCAAAGTGAGACTTCCTCTTGCTTCACTTCATTCTTGGTGTCATTTCTAAAAAATCACATAAAATTCACAATAATCCTAATCTCAAGTATAAATCACTAAACTTAACTTTTAGAAGCTTAAACTATCATTTGTACGTATTTTCCATAGATTTTTCTCAAATTTTCACAATGAATAGTGATTTTTGGATAAATCCCCAATGTACTCAGAATATATGGTAAAAATAAAAAATTTTTACATAGAAGTGAAGCTCTTACCGTAAGGATATGAAATCTAGCAAATTTGGCTTAATTACACCAATAAATCTTCACTTTAGAAAGAGAAATAGGTCCAAAAATCATGCAATCTGAAAGAAGAAGATGACTTTTGGGGCAAAAATGGTGTTTTTCAGCTCAAATTTTCACTTTTAATCGTTCACGAACCGGTTTAAGTGAACCGACGCTAAAGCACAACTGGTTTGGCGCTTAGGTGCCTACCTCACAAGTAGTCCAACAGTTAAGCATAGAGTATTGGTGCATAGGCGCCAGTTCACAAATCAGTAGTTAAGCGTAGAGTATTGGTGCATAGGCACAAATTTTAATATTTCCAATTTTAAGTGAAATGCACATCTAGCCCTAAGTCAACCACGCCTAAATGGTCTTCTAAATCTTAATAACTAATTTCTTCCCCTTCAACTCTCTTCTTTCTAAAAATTTACTAATTTTTACAAATTTGATTCAACACAAAATAAAAAAAAAATTTTCAAACAAACAAATACTTATATTAATTCACAAGCAAATACAAACACTTATGATACATAATTTCTCAATCCACAGAGTCTTGGATGAGATAACTCCTAAACACATAATCTAAATACTAAACAAACTCAATATTAAAAACACTTAAAACAAACTTAACACTAACATCAAGACACCTATAACAAATAAACACTAACCTCAAACACACAACTAGATTCTAGAACTTATATCCATTCTCCTTCCGGTTGAACAAATTTTGACCTTTCATTCGTTTCTCTTAGGGCATTTGGAATATAGATCTGATAGAACTGATGGTGGTGAAGAACTCGGGTTGAGCCTTCCTTAATCTATTTATTTTTCAAGTACATGACCTTGTCTAATTCTTCTGTAAAACATGTATGGCTAAATTGCTTCTTAAGTTACCATCTAATATGCTCCAAATGTGTGTTAGTCTCATTCACCTTTGCTTCAATTGAAGCCACATCAGCCTCAATCTTTGTAATCTTCTCCGCTATTCCTTCTATACTAACAACTAGGAATCCATTGTATAACTCTTGTGCACTTTGACTAACAAACTTTTTCTTCATGGCTTCTTCCTTCTTCTTCATTTCAATTTCCCAAGAAGACATTTTTCCAAGTTCTATCACTCTTCACTTAAACTTTAGGATGAAAATTGAAGTGGGGTAAGAATTATCTTCATTCCTTACTATTTATAGGCTTTGGATCAAGTTTAGACCCACTACACACGTTCTCAAACCACTAACCAATGTTTAAACCCGCTAAACCACATTTAATTCTTCTAGAAACATAATTTAGCATGTTTTGTTAACTATCGCGCTTAAGCGTCGAATATTGGTGCTTAAGCGTCGGTGCTTAATTTAGCATATGTCTGCTTAATGTCCAAATACTTATTTTAACATGTCTAAGTCATCTATTAAGGTCTTAAAATCATAACTAAAGCATTATATATTTAAAATACCACCACAACTTTCTTAATCAAATACAACAACATAACATTTAAAATAGAAAAACTTTGATAACTATAGGTTGCCTCCCACAAAGTGCTTGGTTTAACGTTGTCAACTCGACATAACCAGTGCTTGTTTTGGTTGACCCAACAACAGCAGATCATTTAATTTAACTTGATCCTCTATAAAATAGGGTTTCAATCGATGACCATTCACTTTGAATATTTTCTCAGTTTTAGGATCTTTGATATCCATAGGTCCATAGGGATAAACTTTTATCATAATAAATATCATAATAAATGGGCCCATCCATGGGCCCATCCACCTGGACTTAAGTTTTACTGGAAATAATTTTAACCTCGCATTATATAGCAAAACATGTTGCCCTTGCTCAAAATTTTTAGTAAGAATCCTCCGATCATGCCACATCTTCATCTTTTCTTTATATATCTTAGCACTCTAATAATATTCATTCTTTATCCCTTTAAGCTCAATTATTGCAATAGTCTTTTCTCACCAACATCCTTTAAATTATAATTAAATTCCTTAATATCCCAATATGCTTTATGCTCAAGTTCAACTAGTAAATGGCAAACTTTCCCAAATATTAGCCTATATGGGGACATTCCTATAGGAGTTCTACATGCCGTCTTAGATACCCACAAAGCAAAATCAAGTTTGACTCTCCAATCCATTTTTGTTGGATTCAAAAATTTTTATAATATTCTTTTAATTTCATGATTGGATAATTCAACCAAACTACTTGTGTGAGGGTGATAAGCAGTAGCAATTTGATGGTTGACATAATATTTCTTTAATAATTTATCCATTATTACATTTTTGAAATGATTACCCCATCAGTTATGATTACTCTCGGCATCCCAAATCTACAAAATATGTCCATTCTTAAAAAAAATTGCAACACTTTGAGATCACATTGAGGTAAAGCAACAACTTCTTTCCATTTAGATACATAGTCTACTGCTAACAATATATATAAATTTCTAAAAGATGGCATAAATGGTCCCATGAAATCTAATCCCCAAACATCAAATAAAATAATTGAGGGGCATGTCATTTTTCCTAAAAATATTTCCTGCTCATTGACATCAATCATAAGTTTTGATATAAGCATTAACATCTCTAGAGATTGCAGGCCAATAAAATCCAGATTACAAAATTTTGTATGTTGTTTTGTCAACACCAAAATCAGAATTATGACATTTTTGCATAATTTCACAAATTTCTTCTAAAGGCACACATCTTCGAATAATTAGATCATTTCCTTGTTTATATAAAAATGGTTCATCCCAAAAATATGTCTTAGCTTCAGATAGAAATTTCCTCTCCTGTTGGTATGTCAGTCCATAGGGTATAATATCAATAAAAATAAAGAGCACAATGTCAACATACCATGGAACACCCTACTCATTAATATTGAACAATTATTCATCTGAAAAATGTTCATTAATTTCTTTTTGAAAATAGTTGATTTATCTAATTCAAGCATGGACAGATGATCAATAATTTGATTTTCAACTCCCTTACTATCTACTATTTCAAAGTCAAAATCTTGCATAAGAAGAATCCGTTGTATCAGTCTTGGTTTTGCTTCCTTCATTTTCATTAAATATTTAATTACGGAATGATCTGTATGCACAACACATTCTATTCCAATTAAGTATGATCCAAATTTATCAAAAGCATAAACTATTGCTAATAACTCTTTCTCATTTGTGGTTTAATTAATTTGAGCTTCATTAAGAGTTTTACTAGCATAGTAAATGACTTTGAAAATCTTGTCATGCTTTTGTCCTAAAACAACTCCAATAGCATAATACTCCAATAGCATAACAACTCCAATAGCATAATCACTTGCATCACACATTAATTCAAAAAGTTTTCCCAATTTGGTGAAATAATGATTGGTGTAGTAACTAATTTTTCTTTTAATAGCTCAAAAGCTTTTAGGCACTCCTCATGAAAATTAAAAATTACTTCTTTTCCAAGCAAATGACATAAAGACTTGGCAATTTTCGAAAAGACTTTGATATATCGCCTGCAGAATTTGGCATGTCATTAAAAACTCCTAATTTCCCTCACATTTTTCGGGTGAGGTAAATTAGCAATCACTTAAATTTTTGCAGGATCTACTTCCATACCATTTTTTTATATATGATGTCCTAAAACAAGTCCTCGTGCTACCATAAATTGACATTTTTCTCAATTAAGGACTAAATTTGTTTCTTCACAACGCTTAAGAACTCTTGATAAATGTTCTAAACATGTGATAAATGATAAATGTTCTAAACATGATTCAAATAAGTTCCAAACACTAAAAAATCATCCATAAAAACTTCAATTCCTTTACCAATTAAATAACAAAAAATAACCATCATACCTCTTTGAAATGTAGCAGAGACATTACATAACCAAAGGGCATTCTTCTGAAAGCAAATGTACTATGTGGACTGGTAAACATTGTTTCTCTTGATCCTCAGGTGATAACCAGTATATCCATCTAGAAAATAAAAGTATTTATTC
>NW_018228161.1:144369-149640 GCF_001263595.1 Phalaenopsis equestris
GTGAAAAATGATCTTTCCTAGATGATCTTTCCTAGTGGCGAGATTTAATTTTCTATAATCAATGCATTATTGCCACCTGTGACTTATCTTGTTGGTATTAACTCATTATGTTCATTTGTAGTCACAGTCACTCCTCCTATCTTATGAACACAGTGAATTTAACTAACCCATGCACTATCTGAAATAGAGTAGATAATTCTAGCATCTAAAAACTTTAAAATTTCTTTCTTAACAATTTCATTCACAACAGGATTCAATCTTCTTTGAGGATATCGACAGAAAAAGTGGAGGAGTTGCCCGTGGAAGCTATCGGTCACCTGAATCAGAATCTCGTTGCCCGCTTCGGAAAGTTATTTAATTTACACACACACACACACACACACACACACACACACACACACATATATATATATATATAAGTTTAGAAAAAATATGAAATCAAACTGATTCCATATCTTTCATAGTTTAAATGAAAGAGCACTACACCTCAAGCCACGTATTTATCCTGAAAGATAAACACAAGAATTGAGGATGAGACTCAATCAAATAAACTAAGAAACATATGACATCCGTTTGGTCTGTGAAAACCTTTTTATTTATAAGCTGACAAGTTCCTCTATTTAATATGAAGGATTAAATAGGTTTTATATTAAACTGGGTTCGGAAATGCTTCCTATAAGGGCAAGCCCCTATAGTTAATTACATCCTAGACAATCAAAGTCACTTAAGAAAACTCTCGATAAAAATCAGGGGATATTATCTTCAAGGTGTTCAATGGAATAGGACTTTTCAAGGAGATCGGACAAAGAGGTGTGAAAAGGGGATGACTCAAATTTGGAACATTTTATTTTATAATCCAAAGGGAGAGAGGCTATGGGATGTCATAGATCCGGAAGAGAGCCTCGGTGACTTCCCAAAACTATCCTATTGTTAGGCTTCAGTTTTGGATATTATAATTATTTAATGTTTCATCCTGCCAATTTTTTTAATTAGGGCTTACATTCATGTGAAATAATTACATAAATAACATGGAAGATGTGAGGATTTAGGTTGTAATGAACGACAACCTCGAAATCCTAAGATGAGTTAGTGCTTATATTGTATAGAAGAACCATACAAAGGCCTAAAGATAAGTTGAGGAATTATGTTGCATAAGCAAAAAAACTTTGAAGTCCGATGGATAGTTGTTTGATTTTAAGAGAAGCTATGTTGTTGTAGATCATTGTTGTAGAATGCTGCCCAAAAGAAAGCGTCAAGCTCCTTGATGAAGTAGCAGTCTTTAGTTTTAAAAATGCCAATTGAGGAGATGAGAAAAAGAAACATGTTTTAGAAGTCACGTTTTCTAGTGTGTCAGGTCATGATGTTAAATCAATTGTTTCCGAAGGTTATGGTTATTTAAATTTTATGGGGGATATTAAAGTTGATTAGAGCGACACCAGTTAGGATCCTACAGTTCCCTCATTTCGACACCACTATTTTCTTTCGGATTCACTTTTCGGATTCACTTAGACTATTTTCTTTCGGATTCACTTAGTCCAAATGAATTTACTAAACTCAACTTAATGAGTTTCATACTTTCATTTAGTTAGTGGGAAATCTCGTTAGCAGTCGTAGGTTACCTCCTCCGAGGGATTCCCGATCATCTGATAGAGACGCTTTAATTTAGTTGCAATTTTGGTTTTGTGATTTTTGTGATTAAATTTTGAGTTATCTTATATTTTGAATGTTGTGGCGGTGAATTTTATCTTATTTGATTTTTAAATTTTTGTTTTGGTTTCAGTTATGTGGCTATCCTAAAAGTTTTTGTTTTGACATGCAGGGTGACATCGTTGTTTAACATGCATCATGAGCGAGAAAAGTCTAGTACAGTAAAGAAAGTGCAGGAAAGGAAGATGTTGTAATTATAAAAGCGTACCTGTCAAGTCTTCTTGTTCATCCACCCGAAATTTTTGTACTTGCAAGACATATATATATATATATATATATATATATATATTGTTTAAGGTGTGTCTACCTGATCGTTTGTCACATCTTAAAGGGTCCTATTTATCTAAGTGTATATATGATTTCTCAAGCAAGGCATAATGAGTTTAATCATACTTCAAGATATCCAAAAGAGTATGAGGAAGGTCAAGGGACCATGCCGTAGACATCTCACAATCCCTTGAAAAGTCCCGAGTTCATTCAAACTCATTTTGTTGCTTAATAACTCATTCTTATCATACCCTTATGCTCAATGATTAATTATCCCAACAGCGGGGTACTTAGACATTCACTTGATGTTTCATTCAAGGGTTATGTAAGTGGATGCCTTTAAGGGAAAACTCAAGTCATTAAGGATCTCAGATCTAAAATTGAAGTTTGCCTTGTAGTGTTTAAAAGTGTTCATTAATTAATCATGTTTCTCTCTTCTTATCCTTTCATTAAACAAAATTTTGATTAAGCCTATCTCACTACTAAGCCCTTAAAAGTTAATGGGTAGATTTGCAATTTCAGAAAAATATTTAAATTTTCATACCTTTAATAATTATCATCAATTATAAATCATTTCAAAACCATTAATTGGGGCTTAAAATCAGTGAGTTATGATCTTCCAAAATTCAAACCCCTCACCTTAATATCTTTTTTTTTTAAATATTCTTCCAAGTTTCATAAAATTTAAGAAAATTACAAATTTATCCGTTACAAAATAAAAGTGAGGTTGATTACTACCATTTATCCCTTTCATACTCCAATCATTAAAACATATCAATTAAGATTATTAGTTCCCATTTAGCCCTTTGGTTAAGCTTAAATAATAATTACGTCTTAAATTCCAAAATTTCCCTTTTGCTCCTAAGGCCCTAATACCCTACAATTCATTAAATTAAACTCAAATGACTTGAAAATTTTAAGTTGCCCCACTCATGGGTTAGTTAAAACATCAGAGGAGAAAATGTGATTTTTTTGAATTTATTTAATTTTATAATTACTTCTAATGCAAAAATAGGGATTTTTTAATCAATATTTAATAACTCCATAAAAAAACCTCTACCCTTAAGAAAATTATTGGAGGTTCACCTAGGTCAGAGGATCACTTGGACCAATTTTCATGATTTTTAGAGGTTTAATTTAATTATTAGAATTATTTATTTATTTTGAGTATTAATTAAACATAAAATATTATTTAAGTATAAAATTAGGTTTAATATTTTTATTAAATCTCTTTGAGTCTAAGAAACCCTAAGATACAAATTTCAATTTTTTTTATTTATATTTTAATTATTGGAATTATTAAGATACAAATTTCATATTTTTTTATTTATATTTTAATTATTGGAATTATTTTAGTGAAAAATTAAAGAAAATTCATTTTAAACCTTTATAAATTAATACCTTGACTTAGAAAATTAGGAAAATTATTTGAATTAGTTCTAAGTGATCAAGAAGTCAAATGTGAAATTTTAATGTGTTTTTGCAATTTTTCAATTGTTAAAATTTTTAATTAATTTCTAATTATTTAAATGCAAAAAAATAGCTTAATAATGAAGTATTTATTTTAATTCCAATTTTATTTTTCTTTGGTTGCTCTGGTTATAAGAAGCTCTGAAAACCAATTTGGTGATTTTTAAAGTAGTATTTTAATTATTATAATTATTTTAATTCCAAAAATGTAATTTCACTTGATTAATCCATTTAAATGATCAAATTAATTCCAATTGACTTGAAATTTTTATAGGGAGCTCCTTTGACATTAAATTACAGTGGAGAATGATTTTGATATTATTTAAATTCTTAATTACTCCAAATTAATTTTATTTCATTTTTTAGGGTTTGCGACAATTAAGATTATTTTTAATGAGTTAAATCCACGATCCTCTGACCACATTGAACCTATTAAAATAATTTTTTTATTTTTCTGATGATTATTTTAATTTTTTTAATTTTTTTACCAAAACAGTGACCATTAATTTGAAAATTAAATATGTCTAGTTAGAAATTTCCCCTGACTTTGGAAAAATCATGGCAAATACCTAACAACAGAGACAACAAAAGCCCCATGGTCCCATGCCATGGTGAAATGTCTATGCAAATGAAGAAACCAAAAAAGCGATACATCATTTAATTAATTAAAAATAATAAATGCATCAAAAAAATATGAAACTATTTCCACATTGTTCTCCTCTATTCATTGAACAAGAGGGTATTTTTATTTTATTTTGGTATTTTTATTTGGGTATTTTTATTTTATTTTTGTGATTTTTCTACACAAAGATATGGATTTTCTAAGTTCTAGCTATCTAAATAAATAAAATAAAACCATATTTTTCAACTTAACGCAGTCAACCTCGTATGTGATGAAGGCCCACGCGTCGCCACAAGATTGGACGCCGCCAAATGAGTCACCATGCGCTTTTCGAACCGTCCATCAGTCCGACGCAATCCAGAGCGTTTGATCTCCAATACTGCTTATATGGAATAGTATAACAATGTCTTTGATTATATTTTCACTTATATTTCCTTACTTTGCAACAGGGTCAAAACTTGATCCTGAAGAAAATAATAATTTAACTCTTTAATTCATATATTGGGATACTATGCAAGTATACATATCGTTATCAAGTAATATAGGACTTTTGATTAAAACCTGAATATCAAAAACATAAGGAAAATATACAAGTCTATTGAACAACAAACTTCTATTTCAAAAAGAAAATTACTTAAACTAAAGATATATTCGTAGTAATTAAAATTCAAATCTTTTTGGTATTTTGGATATTTAGACAAAATAGTTGCAATTTAAAAAGATAACTTGAATTTATGTAAAAGAAAAGCACTAAATTTGAAAATATCTCTCTCATTATCATGATTCATTAGTATGCATAGGAATTCTGTTGTTGTAGTATGCAAATTGTGTTATGTCAAATAGTAGCAATTATATTCTTTACCCTTACTAGAGATGCTATAAAGAACATTGACTAATTTAAAGTTTGAATAGTTTTGAAGACAGGCTAGGCAGGGAAGATACCATCTCTCACTCTAGAGTTCCCTCGATTCCCTCCACATGGGGGCTAACATCTCGTATCCGAACCTAAAACAATAAACCAAGTTGGGGGCTTTAACCTGTCACTTTGAAGTATTTATTTGTATTTAACCATATGAATTACATTATCATCCATACAATCTCATGTGATTCTTTCCATTAGTTGACTGAGATAATACTAGCACGGTTCTTACATATTCTCACAATAAATTTTAACATCTTAATTGGCTAAATCAAAAAGTAAATGA